>NC_066511.1:20781921-20839421 GCF_024679095.1 Eriocheir sinensis
CTGACTCTCTCTCTCTCTCTCTCTCTCTCTCTCTCTCTCTCTCTCTCTCTCTCACACACACACACACACACACGAACACAAAACCACAACTGCACTCAACCACGCACACACACGCATCCTTTACATCAGTCTGCAGCAATTGTGATATCAACGGACTGGCTGTAATTGATAAGAAATGAGTGTGTTTGGTCGCGGATTAACTATCATTAAGAAATCAATATGAATTATACACACAGATGGAGGCAAGTAAGTACACACACAAAAAGAGAGAGAGAGAGAGAGAGAGAGAGAGAGAGAGAGAGAGAGAGAGAGAGAGAGAGATTAACACTATGGATGACCTAACAGGGAAAGGCTCCAAAACCCACCGTTCTATAAGAATAACACGAATCCTGGAGGTCCGCGGCTAATGAGGAAATCACGGTATCACGATTAAAGGCACGGAGCGGTGGAGGCGTCGGGGAGTCCCCCCCACCCCCCTCCCCACCCACCCCCCCGGGCCTTCCCACGCAGGCCATCACGTGCATTAATGGCATAGTCCATCAGGGGGCTTAGGTGCCGACACCCTTTTAGGAGACCATGAGTATACACACATCATACTGTACCTATACTTTAACCTAATACCCTTGTTTTATACGTATACCTCCAAAAAAGACATTAGTGAAAGAATTGGTTCCGATAATAGACTCTGGGTAATGTAACATACCTCCAGAAGAGCAATAAGTATCAAATAATATTACATTTAATAACTTTTCTCTTATTATTTTGCATGTAAAATATACCAAAGTTCATGGTGACTTCCAGTATTGTAGAAATAAGCGCTAGTCAGGACCTATGTGCTAATTCGATTATGTGCTCCACTTGATTACCACACACATCAGTATCACACTAGGTGGGACACAAACAGGTACGTTATCAACAAAAATGACATACTCTTCACTAGTGTTACTTCATGCAACCTAATATGTATGTTCGGTAGCTAATTTCGTTTACCTGAGGCAGTTTCTTGTTGTAGGATTCTCATCGAAAAAAAACACTATCAAATTACTGAGATGGAGAATTTCAGTAATCATATCAGTAGGATGGGAACTGGTTGCCGGCGGCGCGAACACATCCTTGATCATGAGTGGAGAAACTAAAGGCAAGGAATCGGAGCGGATGTGGGCAATGGTTTTTGGACAGAAACAGCAAACTCTGCTGCCCTGGGGAAAAAAATCATGCTTCAGAAGCCTGGCATGTTTTCCTCAGTCAAGGTCTCTCTCTCTCTCTCTCTCTCTCTCTCTCTCTCTCTCTCTCTCTCTCTCTCTCTCTCTCTCATGCCACCTGTTCTCTGGAGCCGCCAAGCACCCCTCACCAACCCTCCCCCCTCCCTGCCTGGGATAGTCACACACCCTCCGAGGCACTACAATTACACATGCACAAAAAACACGATGGGACGCGGGCAAACACACTGCGGGACACGCTGCTGCCCGCCACTCAGACATGCGCCTTCACTCTTTCCCTGCCTTAATAACTGAGTAAACAAACCCACTAGCCAACTAAAAGAAAAAAAGGTATACATGAAGAACGGCCAAACTTCTGTCTATAATAATACGGATATATCTGATTTTTCCTTTCTCTTTTTTTTGTTGTTGTATTTTTGGGGATATCAGCAAAGTGTGTATCGGAAAACTAAAGAAAAATACTTAAAAACACCATTATTTTCATTCATAAGACCACGAGTATGTTCGATTTTTCTTACTCCTCTAGTTTTTGAGTGTAAACAAGAGCACGGAGTATTATATTCCCGCACACACATGCTACAGTATGACCTGGGCGTCTATATTTGCACAGAACACTATCATCATGCTCAGGAAAAACCGTATCGTTAATTAATTTCCAAGACTGACCATCAGGGCGGACCGTTTAACCTTTTTCTTCTCTCCTATCACGGGATAACATCAACTCCTCCGCTCGTGGGTGAATACATGACTGTCAGCCGCGCAAGGTCGATCGAAATTTACAGTCAATTCACCGGAGGCAGAAGGAGATTGATCCAGCAGGGCGATACGCTGCCCTCGCCTCCATTACTGTCCCGTCCCTCACCTTCCCGCTCGCCCCGCCCTATACACACCCACCCCTCGGCCCCGCGCCCTCACACCGTGCATGGGTGGGGCCCTCACACCGCCTCCGCCACGCCGAGTAGTAGTGGTGGTCCATGGGCAAGCTATAGTGGTATCGAAATGGGTAGTTTTTAAGCTCCATCGTTTCCACGAAGTGTTTTACTCAATCGATTCTATAGTATGTAGTTTGTAATAGTTTGTATTTTATATAATTTTCTCGTAGCTATATTTTTCCCTCCTCTGCTCTTACTCATCCTAATCCTACTACTCCTCCTCCCTCTCCTACTCCTTCTCTGCCTCTGCCTCTGCCACTGCCTCTTCCTCTTCCTCCTCCTCCTCCTCCTCCTCCTTTCATATTTCTTCTTTCATCATTGTCTCCACCGTCAATGATATCGTCATTTTCCTTCTCCTAATCTCTTGTTATTAATTAGCCTTCAGCCACATTGATTATTTTCGCGCGTGATCTTCCCTTTCCTCCTCTTCTTCCTCCTCACTCCTTGGCAGCCTCGACAGCCACTCATCTGGACAACAAAGTAATACACAAAACAGGAATTCTATCACTCGTCAATATATCCACGCATTAACAAATAACTCACTTGACGCTACACGCATACTCCACTCCCATTACCCTGAATCCTTACCTACTACAACCCACACTCGCTCTTGTCACCAATCGCCAACCTCGTCACCAACACCACGACCAACGCAACAACCCAAAGCTTAGTCAAGGTGCAAATGACCCTCCCAAGCACACACCGCCACCACCGCAACTACCAGCCACAATCACCATTAACATCACCACCACACGCCGGCGCACCAAATCAACCATCAGCACCGCGCCTCACAAATTTCGCCCAACACACGAGCCTTCACCCGGCCTGGACTCCCACCTTATCATTCCGCTGATGATAGGAGAGCCGGCAAGCAGGACCGGACAGCGGGCGTGTTCAACCCATCACGGGCGGGCAGGCAGGCGGGAAGGCAGGCAGGCAGACCGAGAATACACCACCGCAACCGCTGCCAATACCACCCTTGCCACTATAGCACAGAGACGAGGAGGAGGAGGAAGAAGAGGAGGAGGAGGAGTACGAGGAAGAGAAAGGAGGCTATTACAGCTTTGAGGGGCATGTCGAAACGTTTGAAAGCGATGTAAAGGCGAAAGTTTAGATCAGTGTATGTAGGCTGGAAATTGAAGTTCATCCTCCATTCCTCCATCTGACCTTTTCCTCCTCGGTCCATACCTCCTCCCTCCCGCCCAGTGTCACACGGGGGGGGGGCCTTTGTAGTGGGATGGGTTGGAAGGGTGCTGGTGGGGCGCCTCCTTGCTGGAATCCAGATTAGACGTCTTGTTCGGCGCGACATTTACATGTATGCACCATGTTGAGGGGGATGTACCTTTAGCAGACCATGGACGCGAGGCTCATCTCTGTATCTCTCGAACTTTATCTAAGCCAAAGGTGGTAAAGATTCCTAGCCACCCATTCACCCCTTCCATCCTTCTGAGCACACACACACACAAAAATAAAAAAAACGCACGCAAGGCCGACTGTGACATCCGGGTCTCCACATTTTATCTTCCAGGAATTTATTGACCAATCCATAAGGGGAATGATCCGTTGGTTAGGCTGTGCGTCGACAGCTCCAACCAGTACTCAGGCGAGTTCCGTGACCACTAGCTGCGTCCTCACACACGACCTTGGGCACGCCAGCCACTATGTCATACAAGCGTTGCTGCACCTGTTCGTGTACGGAAAGTTGCCGGTGGTATGAGGAGGATGCGTATTGGAATTCAACGAGTGTGAGGAAAGTTAAAGGGAGCGTACAACTTAGAAGTGTGAGACAAAAGGCACATAGTTTGATTCATATTAATAGTAAAAAAAAGTGGAAAAAGTATTAAGTATAAGGATACATAATGAAATTCCATGTGTGAGTGAGAGGAGTGGAAAGAGACAATTATCTTAAAAGGGAAAGGGCAGAGATCAAGTTATCCGCAATCATTGTGTGTTTATTAAAACTGAAAAGAATATGTTGAAACAGTGGAATAATGGGAGGTATGAACCCTAACAGTGACAGAAAAAATACTTGAATGAAACCACTTAACTGAAACTATAGCACACTCGACGAACTAGAAACGTGAAGGCAAGCTCTAAATTGTGTGCGTCTTTTCTCGATATTTCTAATACAAGTAAGTGTCACATTGCGTTCATTCCGGTGTCTCCTTTATTGTAAAAAAAAATAATAATTAACAGCATCAGGCCAGTAAGTCTAGTTATAAGAAAAACAACCAGGCTTTCCGGATATGTAGCAAGCTATAGACTTTAGGCCCTGAACCGCATACATCAAAATTAATTCCATCTCGAGTACTTCTTTAACGAGCGATTTAGGGAGAGGAGATCGGGAGGTAAACCACGTGAGGGTGTTTCCTAACCACAACTTTAGCACAGTTGAATAAGGGGTGGAGGACCGGCAGCTACAATGGTTAAGGGTCTAATCCCCCACAGAGAAAAGAAAGAAGGGGAAAAGGACCGGCAGCTACAGTGGTTAAGGGTCTAATCCCCCACAGAGAAAAGGAAGAAAGGGAAAAGGACCGGCAGCTACAGTGGTTAAGGGTCTAATCCCCCACAGAGAAAAGGAAGAAAGGGAAAAAGACCGGCAGCTACAGTGGTTAAGGGTCTAATCCCCCACAGAAAAGGAAGAAAGGAAAGACCAGGTCTAATCCCCCACAGAGAAAAGGAAGAAAGGGAAAAGGACCGGCAGCTACAGTGGTTAAGGGTCTAATCCCCCACAGAGAGAAGGAAGAAAGGGAAAAGTGTAAGACAATTAAGAGGGAAAAGTGATGATAAAACGTTAGAGAATAGGGGAAGAAAAAGTAAGAAAACACTAGAAACATATACAAAAGTGGGAACTACAAAAACAAAGGTGTGGAAATAGTTAAAACCCTAGAAACTTGTACAAAACTGAACACTACATAAAAAAAGTGTGCACAGCAATATCAAGTAACGGAAGATCTTTAAAGTCCATCTCGTGAATAACAGCCCACCAAGAACAGAGACTAATCTTCCTCAGCCCTTGAAAGAAAAGTACAATAAGAAGCAGATAATACGTACTCATTAATTTGCTGTCTGTCTGTCTATCTGTCTATCCCTCTCCCACTCTCCCTCTCTCTCTCTCTCTCTCTCTCTCTCTCTCTCAGCCAGTCATCCCCCGGTCACCCGCCAGAGCCCCGCTGAGACACCAATGAAGTTTTCGCCCAAAGACTTGAGCCTCAGACCTGCAAATTGAAAGAGGACAAAAAGATACAAGACGAGAAAAAAAGACCCGCACAAAAACAGCCGCGAAGATAATCTCACGAGCCGCCATCACCAGGTAATCCCCTCGCTGACACGGCCTCGGAGGGGAGAAAGTAAGTGGAATCAAGCCATCCACCTATCTAACACCTTGCCCCCTCTCCCTCTCCACCCTCCTCTCCTTCCACCACCACCACTTATTTCCTCCTTTCCCTCCTCACCCTCCCTCCACGCGCCTCTTGACGTAACAACCACTGACGCCATCACAGGGAATATGTTAGTGTGATCTTAAGAGGGAAATTCAGTCGGGTATTAATTATTGTCTGCTAAAAAATGCGTGGTCTTGCTTTTTTGATGTTTTTTCCTCTCCCTTCACCTTTAGTTTCCTCAGTGTTTCCTTTGCCTTACTAATTTCTCCCTCCCTTCCTCCCGCCCTTCACCTTACTTTCCTCACCGTCTCCCTTTCTTTTGCTAGTTTGTTCCCCCCTTACCCCCTCTCTCCACCTTCACTTCTTCAACATGTCCCTTCCCTTACTCTCCCTTCCTCCCGCCCTTCACCTTACTCTCCTCACCGTTTCCCTTCCTTTGCTAGTTTCTCCCTCCCTACTCCTTTTCCTCCTTTTCCTCCACCGGTTCCTGACGTCGACACAAGAAATGAGAAAGTTACAAGTTATTACCTTAGTTGGATATCAAATCTGTAATTAATGTGGGCAAAAATTAAGTGATACAGTTCATTTATTTCTTAATTTCTTCTACACGTCGTCATCATTTTTCTTTCCCCCTTCTCCTTTTTTTCTATCGTTTCCCCTCCTCTTCTCCTTCCTCCTTCCCTCATTCCTTAACGTTTTATTTACTGCCCTTTTTTTCCTCATTTTCTTATTCTCTCCCTTTCTTTCCTTCTCTTTTTCATCGTTTCTCCTCCTCTTCCCTTCTCCCTTTCTCTTTTTCTAATCATTTTTCTTCCTTTCTTTACCTTCTCCCACCCTCTATATAGTTTCCCTTTTCTCCTATCTCCCTCCCCTCTTTTTCAATCTTCTCTCTTCTCTCCTTTCTCCCTCCTTCCTTTACTAATATATCCTTCCACTTCCATTTCCCTCCCTTTCTAATGGTTTCTTTCCTATCACCCTTCTTTTGTATAATATCCTCTCCTCATTCTTCATTCGCTTCCAGCCATTCCCATTCTCTTCCTTCTTCAGCATCACCCCACGTGAGAAGGTTATTGAGGCTACTTTTCCCCTCAGGCGCCCGAGAAGTGTTTCATGCGCGAGTAACACAATATAATTTCTTTCGCCACAAACAGCACAAGTCAGGGTAGAGTGCCGCCGACCACCGTGCCGTCGTTTTCCTGGTTGTGTCGCTGGCTGGCTGGTCTCGATTTGCTCCGCCACCCGCCCGCCTGCGAGATACGATTCCGCAGTCATCAGCCACAATAAAGACTCGATATTGTCCAGGTTTCAATTTAGTTTCACCGAGGAAATGATAATAGTGAGCCAGCGACATTTTGATATAGTTCGTGTCTCAAAAAGTGATATGGCATGTGACGTGATTGATAATTTGAGTCTATTAAGCTTTTTTTTTTTTATCTTACATGCTAGAGTTCCCGCAAACCCGACTAACCAGTTTGGGTATTCGGGAAGATGAATAGTTTTACGTGTGGCAGCAGGATACATCAATGACCGAAAATACCTAATAAATACGATGGCTTGGGTGTTATTGTCAAAGCTGGAGGGACAGTTCTTTTTTTTTCTCCCTCCAATGACCGAAAATATCCAATAAATACGATGGATGGGTGTTATTGTCAAGCTGCAGGGACTTTTCTTTTTTTTTTCTCCCTCCGATGACCGAAAAATACCTAATAAATACGATGGCTTGGGTGTTATTGTCAAAGCTGGAGGGACAGTTCTTTTTTTTTCTCCCTCTAATGACCGAAAAATACCTAATAAATACGATGGCTTGGGTGTTATTGTCAAAGCTGGAGGGACGTTTTTTATATGACTTTAATTATTATGGAATGTTCTGAAACGTTTCTACTAAAATACCCAATAAAAACGATGGCTTGGGTGTTATTGTCAAAGCTGAAGAGACTATTTTTTTTTTCTCTCTCTCTCTCCCTCTCCGCTGTCTGACCTCAATAAGCGTGGAATGCTAAGAAACGTTTCTGCTCGACACAAATGTAAAATATCGCAGGAAAAGTGACGGGGCGAGAGAGAAGATCCAGCCACACCGCGCACGATACAAGCACTTATAAATCACTTCCAACTTTCGATCCAGGCAATAAATTACGAAAAGTGTTCCTCGGGACTTCATTATAAAACTATGACTTTAAAACAGTAATCAATCCATCTTCTCAGGACTGCATGCTTAATATTTCTCTCTCTCTCTCTCTCTCTCTCTCTCTCTCTCTCTCTCTCTCTCTCTCTCTCTCTCTCTCTCTCTCTCTCTCTCTCTCTCTCTCTCTCTCTCTCTCTCTCTCTCTCTCTCTCTCTCTCTCTCTCTCTCTCTAATTACTCCCCTTCTACCCTTTCTACCTGCTCCTCTCCCGTCTCTCTTCAACCCTTCACTACTCATTTTTCCCTCACTCTCTCCGGTCCTCCCCTCCCCCAAAACCTCCACCCTGCCTACCCACACCCGTCCACTACCACTACTTACTCTCTCTCCCCGGGGTCAATTTCAGGGTGCATCCATCAACAGCGACACCCAGCAGTAACAAGGCAAACACATGCAGCCACCGCAGACACCCCCACCGCAGGCACCTCCCCTCACTTCAGGCACCCCTCCCCTTACCTCAGGCACCTCCCCCCACTCCCATCGCACGTAGCAGCCACCGGCGTGCAGACCACCTGACCCATGATGCCAGGGGAAAGCTGAGCCACACCGAGACCAAGGGTTCGGTTCCCACGAGGCCCGGCGGGAGGTGTGGTGTGGTGGTGTGGAAGGCATGCGCTGACGAAGGAGTGAGGGTGAGAGAGGGGTGAGGAAGAGAGGTTGGAGGAGGTAGTAAGAGATGAAAGAGGAGGGGTGGTGTGTATGTGTGTGTGTGTGTCTGTGTGTGTGTGTGTGTGTGTGTGTGTGTGTGTGTGTGTGTGTGTGTGTGTGTGTGTGTGTGTGTGTGTGTGAAATTGGGATTATGTGTTGGTGGCACTGAGGAGATTAATGTTACTGCAGCTCTGTGTGCTGGTGGTGGTGGTGGTGGTGGTAGGAAGCGGTAACAGTAGTAGTAGAGCTTTGACGTAACGATACAGGTACACCGGTACAGGGGCGATGCAAATGTGTACTGGAAATTAAATGTTGTCGTGGTGGTGGTGGTGGTGGTGGTGATATGACGACGTGGTAACAAACGCTGTGAGGTGTGGAAAAAAACGTTGTGTGGATAATTATAAAAATCAGAACGTAAAAAGACACATGCGGCCGAGGAGCTTTAATGAATCATGAGTCCCGAGGCGATACGTAAGTCTACAAACACAAAAAAAATACGCACACACAAGCAAACGCAAACACAAACACTACCCCACCACACACACACACACACACACACACACACACACACACACACACTCGCCTGGCAACTAACCCCGCCTGACCTCACAAACCTCGGTGACTGGCTCGACAGAGAGCGACCCGAGGCGAGCCACGCACCGACACACGCATCACGCCGCCCGCCGACTGCTATGTTCCCTGACCAAAGCAAAATAACTGTTCTCCGATGTTTAATTCCTCGTATCTTATCAGCACTGCTCTCGATTGTGCACGCCGCTGTACAAAGCTTCATTTTTCCTCGGCCCGATTGCAGTGTGCGAACAACGATTTACGTATATTTATAAAGGAAGATCCAAATCGTTTTTAATCCTCACTGCGCTTTCCGCATTCCTAGGGTAAAAAGGTTAAAAATACTTCAGGTTTGGCGCCCCTCCCCCTTCCACACGCCTAGATCAGAAGTCCCAGCCAGGTTTATCCATCTTAATTACCCTTATTCTATTTAATTTTCTGTTCGGACTCTAACGTAAGACGTGTAGGTAAATGAAGAAGGAACGCAGCTATCTGCAAAACGCCTTCAGCTCGGCCAACAACCAGTCAGCACTCCACCCACACGCACTCCAATCAGCGCCTCCGCCCGATTTCCCTCGTCATAAAGCGCTGAAACCTTCCTCAACAAAACCGCAACCACCGAGGCTCTTGGCGAGGGTACCCTATGAACTGCCGGCTCCGTCTTATTATTATGGCGAAGGTCTAGCCCGGTGCAGCTAATAAAAGAAATAATTATATGCATACATAAATCAATCAAAGTGGAAATATGAAAGCCAAGATGGAGAAAAAAAATACTATGATATATACTGTACATCATGTGAGAGAGAGAGAGAGAGAGAGAGAGAGAGAGAGAGAGAGAGAGTATAGGACAGGCACAGAGGGACAAACACACACACAGACACACAGAACGACAGACACACACATAGAAAGACACACAGACACAGAGAGCTTGGAGACACACACACAGAGAAACAAAAATACACAAAAAAAGACAGAAACGGACAGACAGAGAGAGAGAAAGAAAGAGAGAGAGGGGAGGGGGGAGAGGGGGGGGTAAGGCAAGCGGTGAAAGTCGCGGCACAAAAGAAGTATAAAAGTCCGTGCCGGGGAGCCAAAGGGAGTCGCTGCGCAAGGTGGGAGTCAGGTGGCGGTGTCGAGAATTTACGGTCAATTTCGTCTCTCGGCGGATACAATAAAGGGATGAGTGACGGCGCGGGATGCTCGATTGTATTGCCGGGTGTGACTTTGGCCCCTTCCCCCTTCCCCTCCTCTCCCCCACATACACGTTAACCCCCATACAAGTTCCACTGATGCCGCCACTGCCGCTCCTGTGTACTGTAACTGCTTCTGCTGTTTCTAGGTCCTATTATTAACCCCCGGGACCCCAATTACTGTTTTCGCTGCCACTGTTGCCATGATTACCTTTACTATTATTATTATTACTCATGTTCTTATTTCCATTTGTTATTAGTTATTGTCATTACTACTCTTTTTATCATTTCCATTACTTATCAGTTATTATCGTTATTACCACTTTTTCTCATTTCCATTAGTTATCATGATCATCAGTTTTATTATCTTATCTTTATAGTTGTCATCATCATTAGCGTCATAATCATTTAAATCTCGTTAGTCTGCAGTAATCGAAGGAACAGCAACAATACTAAAGTGAAGTAAGAGCTGCCGAATATTACATCAACAAGCAGTATTAAACTCATATAAAAATCTCACATAGTATATAGATATATACTCAGCTCCTCAATGGGCTAAAACTGAGTCATCACGCATTCACAATCTTCGAGCATGTTATTATCGTGAACACCTTACAACACACTAAAAGAAGACAGCGTTACATCACCACTCCCCTAACATGCCCACGTCGGCCGCTGATGAAGTGCATACATCCTGGCACTGAAACCTCCATCTATCTACTTCGACTATAAAAAGATTCCATAAATAAAACACAATTAAACGCGGTGTCAGCAAAGAAGACAAGCGACAGAAACTTCTTGCCACTTCGACTTCAAGCATTTTCGCAGTATAAAACTTAAAAGTCGAGAGTACTATGAACGTGGCCTGTGGGAGGTGTGCATGGGGAGAGTATGGAGAATGTGGGAGTGCTGTGTTACTGTTTAGAGCTGTAGTAAGGGTATGGGTGGTAGAATAGGGGTAGAGAGTGTGGAGAGTGTGCGAATGCTGTGTTGCTTTTCAGAGGTAGAATAGTGAGGGTATGAACGGTAGACATGGTGGAGTATAGGGTAGTGTATGAGCGTTGTATTGTTGTATGAAGGTGAAGCAGACTTTGGGTATGGACGGTGGGCAGGGTGGAGAGTGTGAGTGCTGTGTGAGTGTGAGTGTTGCTGTCAAGGGATGGAGTAGAATAAGAGCGTTGAAGGTAAAGGAACAGGGTGGAGAGTGTGGTAGTGTGTGAAGGTTGCGTTTCTGTTTGGTGGGGAAGAAGAGTTGGGGGTACTGAAGGTAAGGGGACAAGGTGGAGAGTGTTGCAGTGCGCGAATGTTGTATTGCTGTTTGGGGGTGAGGTATTAAGGGCATGAAAGGTAAAGAAACTGGGTCGAGTGTGATGCAGAGCGCGCGTGTTGTGTTGATGTTTCGAGGTGAAGTGAGGTCATGGACGGGGGTAGACAGAGAGGCAGTGCATGAGTGTCTCGTTGTTTAGAGGCGGTGCGGGTAGTGGTGGAGAAAGTGTGTGCCTTGGGGGACGAGAGGCAAGTATAAAGGAGGGACGCGACAGTGATGATGGGAATATAATTTGATGTAAGGCTGATACTGGGTGTAGCCGTGGACGATGCAGAGGAGAGAGGCAGCGAAAATCAAGTGACGAAAGAAGTGCTCGTTGGACGTAACGGTATACAGAAGAATGTTACGGTGGACGAGAGGGGAAGAGGCAATGACACACAATAGCAGATACGAGTATAATAACAGTAGGGGTAAATATAGTGATTAAAAACAAGTGACGATAGTTAAGGAAAGAATATGATAGTAAAACAATACTTTCTTTCGGTGATAAAAAGATGACTGAATTGTGGATACCAAGGAGGTTTAAAAGGGCACATGCAAACTACAAAAATATATTCGTCACTTCTCCGTTTATTACCACATTAATGAAAATATTGTTGTTACAGAAGCCAAGAATACTTAGACTGGCAGTGGTTTTTTTTCTTCTTATTATCACAAAGCTGTAAAAAAAACCGCTACATTTCAATATAAGTAAACGAATTCCCACAAAAGGGTGACGCAAGGCTAGAGACACCTATACCACGCCCCTTAATTAACTCAGGTGTTCACTCATAATCTCTCATCTCCTGTGACATAATGCATCGTGCCGTAAGGGAGTCCAATAATTGTCTTACCGTCCTTGAGTTTTTATATTATTTAACTGAACAGGCGATACAGCTGCTCCAAAGTGTAAACCGTTGTAAAGCGACGCGAGTTGTCAAATGTACAAAGGTATGGAACGACCGATAGCCATCAGGGTGGAGTGGTGTCCGGGCCCTTATGTTGGTGGATGTCTTGCTTCTTGGGGGGGGGGGGAGAGAGAGAGAGAGAGAGAGAGAGAGAGAGAGAGAGAGAGAGAGAGAGAGAGAAATACTACTTGTTTTTAGTGCATACTATTCACATGATAACAAACTACTACTTCTACTACTACTACTTCCACTGCTATTACTACTACTATTACTCCTACACAAACACACAGAGGAAGCATGCCCGCAGGATCACACATGCACTGAATACGCCACAATTACTTGTACTACCCCACAACTGCATTACTTCATCAACACCGCAAGCATACCAAACACTGCACAGTTTTTCCCATCCTGCTTTACAGCCATTAAAACACCCATCCCTGACGCATGACTGGAGACTGACAGACAGACACCACCCCATTCTATATTTTTTAACCCAGACTGCTATTCAATTATTTCAGAACAAAAGGTATATGAACGCTCAGAATCCTGCCTCTTTATAGCCATTTTCAAAGTCACATTAATAGAAGGATGAATGGTTGAAGGACGATGGGGAGTCAGTCCTCCGGTGTGACCATTGAGTGTTTTCAGACGCCTCCAGCTCTAGTAACAAATATTTTCAAAGGCCATAAATGAAATTAATCGGGTTCTTATGAGTGCTCTTAACATCCGCGGTGCAGAAGTCTAATCAAACTACTACTGGGTTCATAAAACTACCCATGGAAGTACCCACAACCTCTAGAAAAGCCTTATCAACTCTGAGTGTGTAAGCCCTAAAATGTTTGAGAAAATGGGCCACCCGCTTAAGACTGCAGGTGACACCATGCAAAGAACACCTGAGGGCGGGGGTGACGGGAGAGTGAGAGTGAGAGAGAGAGAGGAGGCGGCGGGAGAGCGTGGAAGGCCTTGTAAGAGAGGGAGCGCCAACACAGCGAAAAATATCTTGCAGGAGGTGTCTGGCTGAGGCGTGGAGCACTTAACGAGCCACGAGCGGCACGCGGCTCAGCAAGGCCTCGGCCTTCTGACCTTGGCGCACCTCGAGTCCCCAGGTTCACTTTCGCTCACCGCGCCGAAGGTATAATTAAAGGAACAGTACTCGTTGAGGGGGAGGGAGAGGCGCGGGGAGGGGGAGAACACCAGAGAGGGAGGGAGAGAGAATAACAGGTATGAATTAATGTACTGTGCCTTCTTTCTACCTCGCTCCCCTCCGTCTCCTCCCCCCTTCCCTGTGATTTATAGAAAAGCGGGAGTGTGGAGAGGTGAGGGTGAGTCTAACAGGTAAGGTAGCATGGTCCTTCCTTTCTTCCTTCCTTCTACATTTCCTTCCTTCCTACCCCCTTCCACCTCTTCCCCTTCCCCATGATCTATCGAAAGGGGAGACTAGACAGAGATGAGGGTGAGTCCAACAGGTAAGGTAGCATACTCCTTCCTGCCTTCTTTCCTTCCTTACTCCGTCCTCCCGTCCGTCCCTCCACCTCCATGTCCTATATACCTACGCTCACACACACACACGCGGCATATTTCAGTTACGTTCCGCTGGTCAAAAAGGTTCACTCTTCTTTTTTGTTTAAGTGACTCCCTCTATGTTTTATGATATATTTCTTCAGTTTTTGCTTCATGTGTTATCTATTCTTGGGTTTTCTCGGAGCTTTCTTTGCCTTACACGCACACACACACACACACACACACACACACACACACACACACGAGCTAAGAATCACACCCACGGCTGAGAGAATTAAAAGCTCTTACGTGTATATAAGCGATTTGCATTTCATTGTGTGGCTTCGTGTCAAAGCGAGTCCCGGCGGGGTGCCACAAGTCTTGCCTCACACACGCAAACACTGCCTTACCAGAGAAGCAAAATTGTGTAAGGAGTGAAGAAAATGTTAATCCCGGTGAGCCTATCTCCTATCACAACACCGCATCGTCGTTGGCCATCTTAAATAACTCAATCAACAATAATTTAATTTTCAAGTGACTCCTTCTACTTGATTAACGTAAGCGGAGTAGGAAGAGAAAATGAATATTATATAGAATTATTAGGAGAGAGGAAAAGAAAAGGTGAGGGATAGGAAGTCAAGGCAGTCGAGATGAAAATAAATAAAATGATAATGGGAAAGACTGGATAAGATGAAGCAAGTAGAAGAACAAGAACGACGAGAAAAAGAACAATAACAAGAGAATGAAGAGGAGAAAGAAAATAATGAAGAGGTAAAAGAGGGAGAAAAAAGAAAGGGAGGGGGGATGATTCCTGTTATGTAAAAAAAAATGGAAAGTAGGAAAAAACGCTAAACCTGTAGGAAAGGAAAGGGAGATTGACGGAAAAAAAGGAAAGAGAGGAATAGAGGAAGAAACGAAAATAGAGAGGGAAGAATACAGCTTGACAGAAGAATAAAGAAAAGTATAGGAAGAGAAAAAAAATGGGAGGGGAGGATAGTGCTGAACCAGAAGAGGATGAAGGAAGGAAGGGGGAAGAAAGGAAGAACTGAGAGAGAGGGAAATAAAAAAATAAAAAAAAGCAACTGGCAGAAGTATAAAAAAAAAAACGGCGAATGAAATACAGAAATGAGGAGGGGAAGAAAGTGCTAAACCGATCGAGAAAAAAGGAAGGAAGGGAGGGAGGGAAGCAAGGAAGGCGAGGAGTGTTCCCTGCTGATGCCGCACTATGTTGCATATTAGCATACAAAGGGAAGCGCAGGGATGGGAGGGGACGGGGGAGGGATGGAAGGGAGGAGGGGGGAAAGGAGGAGAAAGAAGGCAGGGAAGCGAAGGAGTGGAAGTGAGATGATGAAGGCAGGAGTGGGGATGGGGAGGGACAGAAGAGGGTAGGAAGAAAGAGAACAGAGCGGAGAGGAGGAGGATGAGGGAGAAGCCGAGGCGGGAGGATGGAAGAAAGGAGTGGAGAAGGGTGGAGAATGAAGGAAGGGAAGGGGAGAAGCTGAGATGATGGACGCTGAAGCGGGGATAGAGAAGGAGAGACACGGAAGAGGGCAGGAAAAAGGGAAGACGGTGATGGAAATGAAAGGATGCGGAGGAGGTTGAGGAAGGAGTGACGGAGGCGGGATGGATTGTAAGGAGAAATAGAAAGAAAATTGGAAAGTTTCGTTTAGTCGGCGCAACATCTGTGGTCATATGCCGGAGAGAGACAGGAAGGGGAAGGAATTACAGAAGGGAACAGATCCCAGGAGAGGGGACACAACCCCCGACTAATACCTGGTACCCATTCGCTGCTGGGTGGACAGGGGCGTAGGGTATCGGAAAAGCCGCCCATTTTTTTAAGGAGATATAGAGAAACGAGGAAATGGGGCGAGACGAAAACAGAGGAAGAAGATATGACACTGAGAAGAGAAGGTGGCAGAAGAAAGGAAGACCATGGAAGCGGTGAAGAGGGATGGAAAGGTAAAAATATTAGACAAAACAACGAGAGAGGCAAAGAGAAATGGTGTGCGGAGGAGGGAAGGATAAAAGAAGGAAGACAAGGGGAAGAGAAGGAGAAGGAAAGAAAGGAATGGAAGGAGGAACCGTGAGCAAAGAACTGTCGGAGAAAGGAGTGAAAGGAACAGAGGAGGAACGATAAAATAGAGAAAGAAGGAAAACGAGTATAATAACTGCAAAACAGAGCTGAAGGGAAAGAAGAAAAAAATAACAGAGAAAGAAGGAGGAATTATAGATCAAGCAGATAGAGAAAATGAACGAAAATGAAAGAGAAGATAAACTAATGGAGAGATAAGCAAGGAAGAACAGGGAGAGACGGGGAAACGGAAGAAGTAGGCACAATAGAAGGAGAGAAAGCAAAGATGGGGAGAAAAGAAGAGAAGAAAGAAAAAGTAAATAAAGAGAGGAGTAAATAAGCAAAAAAGTAGAGGGTAAAGTAAAAAAATGAGGATGGAGGAGGGATAAAAAGAAAGAGAGAGGAATATGAAAGACGGGGACTGAGAGGAGAGTGGCTGATTCTCCTTCTTTTCCAGCCAGTCGCCTATCCATGTAATACTTCTTGGTCTCCTGTAGCTATATATATATATACTGCCTTTTTATTCCTCCTCCTCCTCCTCTTTCCCACTTTACATTCAGGTAATTAATCCCTTCGTTTAAGATTTCCATGCCTATAAATCTTTTGCAGCGCTTTCTAAAAAATAAAACAAAGGGGTACTTATTTTATCTATTAAATATTAAAGCCTGTTTACTAATATTAGCCATCATGAAGCTTACAAGATTTTTTCCTCTGTTTATTATTTTCCAAGCGTGCACACACACACACACACACACACACACACACACACACACACACACACACACACACACACACACACACTTTATTATTTCATTGTTTTTAATTCGTTGAAGAAAATGTTTACGCTTATTTTTCTCACAATATTTTTTCTTTCCTTCATTTTCCTTACTTATGATTTTTTTTATCTCTCTTTCCTCCATTCCTTTCTCATTTTTCGTTGCTTTATGTCTTTTTCATAGCAAAACTCTATCCTTGTTTTTTTGCTTACATACCGACTCTCAAACACCCACACCCACACAATATAGAATCAATAAAAAAAGAGGAGTGGATGATGAGAGAGAGAGAGAGAGAGTAAAAAAAAAGAAAAAAGAAAGAGTGGACGCAGTGGCAAAGAGGGTCAGGCTTGTGGGGGAAGGGCGAGGGCGGGCTGGCTAGATGACGCCCCCCTCTGTGCTTGCGCCGCCTCTCATGTGTCCACGCGGCGCTAATGACAGATCGTGGCGCGACTATCAAACGGTTGGGTGATGTATCGATGTATGCGCGGCCGGCCAGCCCTGCGCCAGTGATGAATGGGCAGGTGACGAGAGCACGGCTGCTGACCATAATGAAGCAGAAAATATGAATGAAGAAGAAGGGGAAAAAATACACAATGCTCTTCTCTCTCTCTCTCTCTCTCTCTCTCTCTCTCTCTCTCTCTCTCTCTCTCTCTCTCTCTCTCTCTCTCTCTCTCTCTCTCTCTCTCTCTCTCTCTCTCTCTCTCTCTCTCTCTCTCTCTCTCTCTCTTCCAGTGCAGTACTAAAGCGATTATTAAGTTATTGGGTACCTTTTTTTTAGTGCAGCGGAGCCTTAGATGTTTGTAATGGTCCGATGTTTAAGTATTCAGAGGAAATATCGTTTAATTCTCTCTCTCTCTCTCTCTCTCTCTCTCTCTCTCTCTCTCTCTCTCTCTCTCTCTCTCTCTCTCTCTCTCTCTCTCTCTCTCTCTCTCTCTCTCTCTTATTAACCGTCGCAATTTCTCTTGTTTCTCTTCTCCCTCCCACTACGCAGTTCTTTCCACAAGCAATAATCGCTTACAAATCGATGCTATCACAAAATGTATAAAGTTTTTACTCTCCCTCAGAATACGAAAGAACACGTCGTGGCTGATATTACTACGATCATTAGTGCATCGCCAACGTCTATAACATTCGAAAGATCCTACGAAATTAATCATTCAGTATCAACCGTAAAAATAAAAAAATAAAAAATAAATGCATAAAACTCCATTCGTCACATCGACTTTTTTTAAAAAGAAAAAATAAAATAAAGTGTTGGTCTTAGTGCTGCTATGAAGAGGAGGAAGGAATCGTACTGCAGCGACGTACTGTAGAGACAAATGAAGAATTGGATATAAAGCCTTGCCATTACTATCACTGGGAGGCATCACGGCGCGGCGGACAGGCGATCTAATGATGACTTATGGTGCCGGCCGGTGACACTGATCATGTGTATATATACCTCTCTCGGTCTCACGGTGGTGGTGGTGTTACTGTTGTTTTGGCTTTGGTTGTTGTCTTTGAAGATGACGAAGAAGACAAAGACGAAGACGAAGGCGAAGAAGAAGAAGAAGAAGAAGAGGAAGAGCAAGAAGAAGAAGAAGAAGAAGAAGAAGAAGAAGAAGAAGAAGAAGAAGAAGAAGAAGAAGAAGAAGAAGAAGAAGAAGAAGGGAGGAGGAGGAGGAGGAGGAGGGAAAATTAAGAAAAACATATACAAAGAGAGAGAGGAGAAGGGAAAAACGTAAAGGAAATAAAAAAAACGGAAAATAGAAAGTATTACATCTGTGCCGCCAAAGACGAAGGTGGTGGAAGGAAAGGAAAAGGAAGAGAAGGAGGAGAAAGAGAAGGAGGGGAGAGGAGAGCGAAGCATGTGAAGGGGCACCGGATGGCACTTGTATACGCGACACCACAAGACGCCGGACAAGACGAACACTGGCCGTCCAAACAAGCAGACAGGACGAGGTGACGGGGTTCAAGATCACGGCGGCCACCAAGCACGGAGAGGGTAAGGGTAGGAAGGTAGGAAGGTAGGTAGGTAGGTAGGTATGTAGATAGGTAGTGTAGGACTGGTAGAGGAGGGTAGGTTCCCGCTATATAGGAATGGCGTCACGCAAATCAAGAAGAAAAGGAAAAAGATGATTATGATAATGATTGTGTTTCGGAGGAGGAGGAAGAAGAGGAGGAAGAGGAGGAAAAATGCAGAGAAAAAAACAAGAAGGACAACGTGGAAAATAGAATGATAAAAAAAACAATAAAAGAAACGCCGAGTGAATGAAAAGAACAAAGCGGACTTCACAACAGGAGGTAACAGAAGAGAGCAAATCACACTCCCTCTTATTGATGGAAAGAAAGGACCAGCAAACTACGGGAGGGAGAGATTGGAGAGAAGTAAACCTGAGACAAAAAGTGATCGGACGCGACACTCACAACATGCTGGAGAGAATGAGCTGAAGGAAAGGAGGTCATTCAAGGTAAAGGTGGATAAAGGAACACCTCAAGAAGAGAGACGATGGAGATTAGATATGAAAAGAGGGCGTTTAAAGAAGCAATGGAGAGAGGTAGCCGATGATTGCGAATTACATGCATAAGGAAAAGATACATTAAAGGTGGATAGAGGAATGCAAGAAATAAAGAACTGACGAATCTAAAAAAGAATGTGGTGTATGAATTAAGAGTCAAAGAAAAGGTAACTTTTTTTTAAAAGTAAATAATATATGAGCAACAGATCAGGGAAATATAGAAGGATAGAGGAATGCAAAGAGTAGAGGGATCCGACGGAGCTGAGATAAAAATAAAATAAAAAGATAGTGTACGAATTAAGGAATGGGACAAAAAAAAATATGGTTTATTAGGGAGTAAAGGGGATAGGCAACAGATGATTCGTAAGTATAAATAAAGTAAAAAAAAGAAATATAAGTAAAATATGAATAAATTAGCAAACCAGAGACAAAACACAGAAATAAACAAAGATTCTAAAAAAATAGGCATGCTGTGATGAAGAAATCGCTGCCAGACAATATTGACAATAAACAGAAAAAAAATGACTGAGAGAAGAATGTGTGGGTGAAAACAAGCACCACCAAACCGAGGGTGGGGAGGAAAATTATCATGAGAGGGAAGGCGTGTGCAAGGGAGTGTTCAGGAAGTCGTCAAGAGTCGTAAATTTGTCAAAACCTGCTTATTCTTTGCAAAACACAAGTCTCTCCCGCCTCCACATTGTCTTTTCCAACATTATTTACTTTTATTATCTTTAGGCTTAGGTTTATAAATGATCGTAAACATACACAATATATGACTATTTATACGAGACTCCCCTCCCTCTATCTTCTACCTCGTAACCCTTTTTCTCTCCATCCCATTTCCCCCTTCCACCTCCCTTTTCCCCAGCATCTTCTTTTTACCTCCCTACCCATTACCATTTTCCCTTCAGTTGCTTTCTCTTCCTTTTTTAGCTATCATCATCATCTGCCTCCCTTTCAAGCATCCACAGTATCAGTATCAGTATCAATAGTCAAGTATCCACTGCTATGCTCTCCTTCGTAACAACCCTCCACCCCTTCACTCCCTATACTTAACGCCAAGATTCTTATTGATAGTAACTTCCACATAAAACGTTGAACATAAAATCATTACCTCACCTTCCTTACTTCCTGGCTCAAGACAAACTACTCATTATGACTCTCCACTCTTATCTTTTCCAACAGACCTTTCATTTATCTTCACTCCTCATGCCTAACGCCAAGACTCTTATTGATACTAACTTTCACATAAAGCGTTAAATATAAAAAAAATACCTCACCTTCCTTACCTCCTCGCTCAAGACTTAAAACCTTCTCATGATATTTCTCTACTTTTTATCAGCTCCACCCGCTCTCCCGTACTTTTCACCCCTCTCCAACGCTTTCCCTCGCACACATTTTCCCCGTGAAGCCATAAACATTTCCATCTTTACATGTCGCCTACAGCAGAGCAGCCTGTGTGCCCCATTTTACCGGCTAGGTATATTGCTGACTGCCCTGAATGAGGATGTTTGAAATTGGAGGCATGGCTATTTATCTTAGTTTATTGAGGTATACTAAAGTTTCTTTCTCCATTTGTCACTTTCTCGAGAATTTAGATTGATATGGTTGTCAAGATTACATTTCCTAACCTCAAGCCCGTAGAAGCTGTTCACTCTAAAAGGATGCGTGAATATACAGGACTGAAATTACAATATATAGTTTAAGGAAGGTCAGCAACTCGGCAGTAGGCTGGAGGAGCGTGTCAACTTACTGGTGAAGGCGGAGGAGTAACATGGTAGAATGAGAAGGAGGAGAACGAGGAGGAGGAGGAAAAGGAGATAGATGGTGGAAAAGGAGGAGACAAATTGAAGAGGAGGAAGCAGGGGAAGAGAAGGAGAAATGGAGGAGAAAGATGAGGTGAAAGAGCAGGGGGAAAAGGAGGAAAAAGAAGAGAACGAGGAGAAAATATAAGAGAAAAGGGAGGAGAAAGAGAATAAGAAAAAGGAGAAGAAAGAGAAGGTGAAAGAGAAGGAAGAAAAGGTGGAGAAAAAAGATGGGAAAGAGAAAAAGGAGAACTAAAGGAAAGAGAAGGAGGTGCCGGAGAAGAAGGAAGAGAAGCAGTGCAGTTATCGAGGCAGCCGTCACACCCCTTCGACACCCGGCAGACAACCCCCGCCCGCACGGCCATAACTTAGCCTGCCGCCCGAGGAGCCTCACACCCGCCGGCCATCAGATAAGGTGCGCTATCTTGCCCCATCTGGAAGCAGGCGTCCCCGTGATTGCTCTCTCCGGGGATTTAACTGATGAGACTGCGTATTCTCGGCGGACGGGCGATGACTATACCCGCTAATCTTGTCGCGTCCGCTTAGGCAACGCGGCACTTTTCGAAGGATTACTGGCATTACTCTTTCGTGGATTGCTTACGGTACCACTTGCTTGAGACGGAAGTTATAAGTAAGAGGATAAGAAGTAGAAGCGTCTTGTGGATAATCTTTTTCTCGTTACATATTGCTTATCCGCGTGCCATCTCACGTAGTCCCTAATGAACGTTCGCGTCGATATCTCAGGTGACGCACAGGTATACGGAGAGGATGAGCTCGGTATTTCTAGACGCTTTCTTCTTTCATATCAGCTATTTAAAAAGGCCAAAAAAGGAGGTTAATCGGGTTTTCATCTGTTTTTTTTCTTTCTTTTTTTTATGTTCATTGTACAGAAGAAGGGTCAGACTACCACCAGGGTCATAAAACTACTCCTGGAAATGCTCAAAACGCTTACGAAAGATTTGTCTAATGTTTGTGACTGAGCGCCGATATGTTTAAGAATATGACCCCGAGTCTCGTATTATCTAGTACTGGCAGCGATGTGAACTTAAGAGACTGAATTGAAAGGTTTTGCTTCTGTATATACGAGATTTTGTTAACATGGCGAGCATTTCAATGTTAATCTGTTGTTTGTTCTCGTATCCTATCTAAAGTCTTTTGTTTCGCTTGTTCTAGATGTCTAATTAGGTTTCTCTTTCTCGATATGTTTCTTTGTTGGAGTTAACGCCTGCCTATCTACCTGTCTCGTCTATGTATCTATAAGTCTTTATATTTGTCTCTGACCTGTCTGTAGCATATATGTATGTCTGATATCTCTCTCTCTCTCTCTCTCTCTCTCTCTCTCTCTCTCTCTCTCTCTCTCTCTCTCTCTCTCTCTCTCTCTCTCTCTCCGGGTTCTAAACAGAGGCCTCCTCTTCGACAAGCTAGAAAAATCCTAAAAATGTAAGGAATTTTGGAAGAAGGCGTAGCACAGGGCGATGTTCTGGGTCCCACTGGGTTTAGTGGCCATTAGCTCTCCCACCCTCAGTCCATTACCTTCTATTTATGGGTGGCAGAAGACCGATGCTAAATAGACATTAACTGTGACACATACACGCCGCGCTACGTCCAGTCAGACCACAACTCACAATGCCGCACCACAAAACAACACCACAACCCTTTACGCCACACTACCTCCCCACTGAGGCTTACCACATTGCACCACACTTAGAAACACCCACCACACCGCTGCACCATACCACATCTTTACATCACATAACGCCACACGACATCCCAAAACACCAAACAAAATGATGACACACACATATCACACCACACTGCATCATGGCCCCACACAGCACACACACACACACACACACACACACACACACAGGCAGGTGAACACAGCCCTCATTATCTTTACAATGTTTTCAATTAGACACGGGGGACCGGCAATATGTATCAGTGATTGTAATACACAGCCGCGGAGACCTTAAATAACAGTAATAGTAATAGTAGGAGACAATAACTCCGGCATTAAGAGTAACAACAGCAGGCAAAGTACTAGTTGTCTAATAGTCTTTCACTTTCCTATTAGTAATATTTCAAACTAGTCCGGGACCACCACGCTGTTACTGCCGTCGTTTTATCAATTTCACATGACAATATTGCATGGGCGGAAAAAAAAAGAGGAAGGACCGAAGAACTGGCATGGCTGTTGATAGTGGAATGGAGAGGAGATGTTGTTTTCGTCCTTGTCCTCTCTCTGAAGTTCCGACCCTTCGCCTATATTGTACGGATGGAAAAAAATTAATAAGAGCTGGCATGGTCGTTTTTCGTGGAGTTACATATTGTGTTCCTTCTTGTCCTCTTTCTAAAATCCCGACCCTTCGCCTATATTGTACGGATGGAAAAAAATTAATAAGAGCTGGCATGGTTGTTTTTCGTGGAGTTACATATTGTTTTCCTTCTTGTCCTCTTCCTAAAGTTCCGACTCTTCGCCTATATTGTATGGATGAAAAAAAATAAAGAACTGGCATGTGTGTTTATCGTGGGGCTACATATTGTTTTCCTTCTTGTCCTCTTCCTAAAGTTCCGACCCTTCGCCTATATTGTACGGATGAAAAAAAATAGAGAACTGGCGTGACTATTGACCGCGGAGAGTACATGCTGCTTTCCTCCTTGTCCTCTCTCTAGGGCCCCGACCCTCCGCTCCTGGTCTCTGCGTCCCCTCAAAACTTCTGTCATCGTATAGTAATTGTATATAGCGAGGGAACGACCAGGGAATGTACCAAGCGATGTCCAGGAATAGTTCACGACATAAGACTTCACGACCTTAGGCTCCGCGGCCACTTACTGCTAACTCCACACCGCTAAATGAACAACATCGCGGGAGCGCAGTAGATAATGGTAATAGTAATGTTTTAGGATGATAGTTGCAACATCGAGATAAACGCGCGCAGTTCACTGAATACTTTTTTTTTTGACGGTTACATTCTCTCTCTCTCTCTCTCTCTCTCTAAAATGTAGTAGAAGCGGTAGTAGTAGTAATAGTAGTACATGTTTTAGGTATAATATTAGCTGCGATAGTGGGTGTAGTAGTAGTAGTAGTAGTATACATATAGTAAGTAATAGTAGTAGGGTCAGGATCCCACCCCGACAATTAAGTCAGGGTCAGCATCCCACCCCGACAGTTAAGTCAGGGTCAGCATCCCACTCCGACACTTAGGTCAGGGTCAGCTAGTCTAGTTTGTTCTGGCTGTTGAAGGTTTCAGGAAGTTTGTGTTGTGTCCTCCGGGAAGACCAACCCTTAATTTTGACGACTGGGCCTAATGAGGGTGTAATTCAATATTTCTTTACTTTGTCATGAGTGAGTCTTATTCACCCTAGATAAGACTCACCCATAATATTGACGGTGCTGTGGTCTGAAAAAAATATGTGTGTTTTTCCTTTCTCCTTGCTGTCTCTTGTTATGGTGGAGTCTTATTCACCCCAGATAAGACTTGCCCATAATTTTGAGTGTGCTGTGGCTAAAGGTGAAGGTTATGTATCAATTTTTCCTTTTCTCTGTCGTGTGTTGCTATGGATGAGTCATATTCAACCCAGATAAGATTCACCCATAGTTTTGAGGGCGTTAGTCTTCCTTTACGGACGGTGCAACTTCTATAACAACCTTTCCTTCATTTGCGGAAGGTACAACTTTATCAACAGCCTTCTCTTAGTTTATCTCTTCTTTCATTCTCTTTTTTAAGTCAAGGTTATTAACCCTTCATTTTGTCCAATTGCATCATCGCTGGAGCAACACCTATATGTTGTGTGCTTTCAGGGTTACCTACCCCCCTCTGAGCGCCTCCCGGGGCCGGGGACCTCCTCAAGCCCCCTAGCAACCTCGTGGCCGTGAGGGGGCCCAAGGCCCCCCGGTAACCTCGCTTAGGCCGTGAGGGGGCCCAAGGCTTCCCTTTCGGCCCCCAGCCCGGCAGGAATATTGTCAGACTTCTAGAAGTGTCTAGAGGAATATAAAGTTAATTTTGGGTTAGTGCTAATAAACCGACTTCATCGGATCTGGGATGGTGACTGAGTGGACCGCCGATCCAGCATGAAAAAAATCCTCTCGCGGAGCCTTCCGGCAGACACAGTTGTCTTTGAGGTGAGAGAGAGAGAGAGAGAGAGAGAGAGAGAGAGAGAGAGAGAGAGAGAGAGAGAGAGAGAGAGAGAGAGAGAGAGAGAGAGAGAGAGAGAGAGAGAGAGAGAGAGAGAGAGAGAGAGAGAATAATGATCAGGAAAGTAAGTGAAGCAAGTAAAGTAAGTAAAGAAACAATGTAAGTCCGTTCTGGGTATGCTTGGCTGTCGTGGTGAAGGTTCTTGAAAGTTTGCTTTGTGTCATCAGGGAAGACTAGCCCTGGATTGTGATGACTGGGTCTAAATGTGATGTTGTGTAGGATTTTTTGTGTGTTGTGTTATGGGTGAGTCTTATTCACCCCAGATAAGACTCGCCCATAATTTTGAGTGTAGTAGTAGTAGTAGTAGTAGTAGTAGTAGTATATGTATGTGACAGAACATGACGGGAGTGGTAGAGGTAGTGGTGGTGGTGATGGTGGTGGTGTTGCTATTGGTGCTGCTGCTGCTGCTGTCGTTGGTAGCAGTGGTAGCAGAATCAGAAGCAAAGCGCTGAGGTGAGTAGTGATTAGTAACACGTCCTCAGCCTCCACAGAACCTCCAGTGCCTCGCTCAACCTGTACTTTTCTTTCTTTTATACTCGCCGCCTACACTGCATCGCCAGCGACAACAGTAACAACAACAACAGCAACAACAACAACAAAAACAGGAAAGCAACAATAAAAGAAGACAATTATGCCGACGGATAATAAAAAGATAACAAGAAATATATATTGCGTACATAAAGAAAATAGCGATTAAATACAATATACCAGCCACCTTCACCCGGCCTACCGCACACGCCGCATAGAGCACCGCGCCGCCATCATGGTGCTAAACTCTTTGAAATATTATTTAAATATCTGAAATGCAAATATGACAATTTCCAATGCAAATGTGGGTGTGGGTGTGGGTGTCAGTGTGTGTGTGTGTGTGTGTGTGTGTGTGTGTGTGTGTAATTCGCCACGGCCTGATCACGAGTTGGACTCGCTTTCGCTAGCAGGTACCCTCATGACGTGAGCAAGTGCTCATTTTGTCGATCTCTGGGTACTGCCAGGACCTCATACACCACACACCCCATCTCCCTTGCTCAAGGGGGAACAGTAACCACTCCTATTCAACGGAAAGAATCCTGCCTGAGCGGGGCTAGAACCGCCGCCTTTTGGCCATGAAGCCTTGCAGCGCGGCGCTCTAATCGATTGAGCTACCGGAGCGGTAGCTCTGTGTGTGTGTGTGTGTGTGTGTGTGTGTGTGTGTGTGTGTGTGTGTGTTATGCATGCACATAAAACGAATCTGAATATTTTTTCACAAAGACGACAGCTCAAGGGCCAAAGAATACATAAAAAGCCGCTAGAGCGCTCCTCTCATACACAGAAGACAGTGAGAGTAGCCGAGAGGGTCACATTCGGGTGGAGGGGTGTCCTGCCACTAAACATTTGAAAGCGTTCAAGTCGCAAGAAAATACACACGAAGTTTCTTCGTGTGTATGTTCCAAAATTTACCAGCAAGAGGGATGAAAGAAGGAAGATACAGATTAACACTTGCAAAAGGGATGTGGACAGCATGTGGGTGATCTTGAGTAGAAAGTCTCCTGCAGTCCAGCTCTGGAGCAGTTGACACGTTCATAGGAGAAGTTGGATGAGAATAGTTTTATAAATAGAACGAAGTGCAATATCGCCGCGGAATTCATGAGATAGACGATAGTTAGTCAGAGGAGCGGAACAGATGAAACAAAAAGCCTTTGATTTTACTTTGTCCCAAAGATCTGTGCCCGATGCACACTCTATACAAGGGCGAATAAGGCAGGCGTATATGATCATCAACTATATAGAAACAGTTGAGATTTTGAGTTAAGGACAGACGGAGAATGATCAATGTCAAGTGGACAGCTGTTTTATCAAAAAACAGGAGACAGGAAGGTTGAATCGATTTAACAAGTGGAGAAAGAGATATTTTGAGGCATTGAACAATGCTAAATTTCTCCTACACAATTTATAGATAAGAGCAGGGTTAGAGGCTAGACGTTTTACATCATCTAGCCTCGAGTTGTGCAATTCCAGCTTACGGGACCTTTTGTTAAAATATGAAGTACTCGCAGGCATCGGCATAAGAATGGATATAACAGTTTGTCTTGTAAGAATCTTAAGAACAATAGAAGAAAGAGGGGAGATGGACATATCACGTAGGTTTATGTACAACCTTAATGAATTAATGAATAAACTTATTCATGAAGAAAAATATATGCATATTTGTGTATTTATGTATGTACATGTATGTATGTATGTATGTATGTATGTATACGTGTATGTATGCATGTAAGTTAGTATGAATGCGAAAATAAATGGATGCATACATGAGTTTTCTTAAACAAATGTATGTATTTATTATGTCTGCCCAAATGTATACTGATGTGAATGAAAGATTTCTTCCATGTGTGTGTGTGTGTGTGTGTGTGTGTGTGTGTGTGTGTGTGTGTGTGTGTGTGTGTGTGTGTGTGTGTGTGTGTGTGTGTGTGTGTGTGTGTGTGTGTGTGTGCTTCTGTCAGTGGCCGCACACACACACATGCGCCGGCAGCATATGTGTGGTGCGGCCGCCACTTCCCTGTTGCTTGTGTACGCGTCTGCATACCGAACAAATTAGCATGCGTGTGTGCCATGCGCGGAAGACAAAACACATGTGCACACCCAACCAAATAAACGCCCCATCGCCGGGAGCGTGTGTGCTTGATAACCAATTGGCCAAATACAAATGAACCTTCTTGTTACAATGGAGCTGTGAGCCCTACCGGATCTTATGAGTTTAGTCACAAAACAAAATATGTCAATTAAGCCAAAGGGCCCATAAAACACGGCCTGCTCGTTAGCATGGGCCTCAGGGTGCTAATAACGTCATATCTCTCATTAATTGACGCCCGGGTACCTGAGAGTCTCCTCCGGCGGTCGTGGGAGCCGGCAGTCCTCCGCTTTGGTGGCACCGCTCAGCACATTAAGAATACTGATGTTCATATACCTCGACCCCAACTCCCCTCTCTCTCTCTCTCTCTCTCTCTCTCTCTCTCTCTCTCTCTCTCTCTCTCTCTCTCTCTCTCTCTCTCTCTCTCTCTCTCTCTCTCTCTCTCTCTCTCTCTCTCTCTCTCTCTCTCTCTCTCTCTCTCTCTCTCTCTCTCTCTCTCTCTCTCTCTCTCTCTCTCTCTCTCTCTCTCTCTCTCTTTTCTGCTGCCTTCCTGAAGCTGGTCACATTATGATATCGTTTGTAGAAATGTCTAATACACACACACACACACACACACACACACACACACACACACACACACACACACACACACACACACTTACGCATGGGAGGCGAGATACAAGCCCCCACTGACACCGAACCCATTCACTGCTGGGTGTACAGGGGCACGGATGAAAGGATATTGCCCATCCATCTTCAGTCCGCCCGGGAATGGAACCCGGGACCCCTTGGTAGCCTGCCGAGCACGCTAACAACTGCACTACGGAGCTCCAAAATGTCTTTACTCAGAACAAAGTTGGCCCCAAAACCGGAAAAAGAGAAAAATCAAAAGCTGTATTGTTTATTAAGTACAAAAAAATGTAACTTCATGGTTCCATATATAGTTACCTGTGTTCAGAGTTGAAGTACAGACGTTGGAAACATAGGACTTGAAAACTGAACTTGCCTCACGCACAGTAAAGAAGCTAGAAAGATAAAGCTATCGTCACATCTTGCAAAAAGAAGTGAAGGAAAAAACGATGAAAATGAGTAGCAGGGCCGGTGCGAAGGTGAGCAAGAGATGAAGGTATTCGTTACTGGTTCAGGCTTACGCTACGCTGTAGAAAACGAAAAATGCACTGTCCAGGTGAGCCACATAAAAGAAGAGACACGGCAGCAGTATATTCAATAAGCTTCTCCGTCGAGTGATAACGAGGGGAGATAGCAAGCAATGTAGCACAGCGGCGCGGGTGAAGGGAAGGGACTTTCTTGACTCTCTTAACCTGTTTTATTCTAATAAGACTCATATTCCACGCCGTCAGTTCATTTTCCCTCGGCGCGGTAGTCCACAGAGATGCATGTAAAAGAAACTAGCGTATATACAGGTATTTATTGTTTACCAGAAGTTTAAATCACGCGTTTTTAGGAATGTCGCAGTATGAAAATTTAATATCCTTACTATGCACGTTTTTTTTTTTATATACTAACTCATCTCATGCATTTTTAGAAAGATCAGAGTACAAAAAAATCCAATATTCTTGCCGCACGTTTTTTTATACACATATTCGCTCGAACTAAACCGCTTGACTTTACAAATATTCTAATGGGATTTTTTTTACAATTACGCAATATCAGTATGCGACCTCCTCAGGAACGAGACTGCCTTAAGAGAGCGGCCATGCAGCAGATAAGGAGAGTAGAAATACAGGACAATGGGAGTCAGCTGAGACGGCCCTGACTCTATGAAGCCTCGCATTAGAGAGAGAGGGAGAGTAATAGAAACCCTACCCATTCACACAAGGGATACAGAGGTGCTGAGGAATATATTGGCTTATAAGATACTTTGATGATCCTTCTGACCTGCCATGCCATCATGAGGCGACGAGGAGCGGTGACCTACACACGCACCGGTAGTAATCAAACCTACGACTTATATTTCAAGAGTAGGAGTTAGTATAATAACTCCGAACTTAGACTTGACACCAGTTTTGCCATATCCTTTAAGTAGGTAGCAAGCATTTTATATTTATTTCCTTATGAATATCCCTACTATATTTTTAATAGTATATCTATCTCCTGTACTGCCAAATAATGAGTAAAAATAAGCTGTTATGCAATTTCGTGTTGTCAGCAAGGTTATACTAGAATGATAGGAAAAAACTTTTTTTAATTTTTTTTTTACGTCATTGCCTGTTGCGCCGGTAGGCATCTTCCTGGTGGGGCCTAATGGTCGGCCCAAGGCTACTTCCAGGTGAGGCCTGATGGTCGGCCCAGCCCGTTCTGGCGCAGGCGAGTGTTTATAGTGGCGCCAGCTTGCATTGGCACATGCTGCCCCCCGGAACTCGTTCTTGATTCGCTTGGACGGCTTCCTCTAGAGTCCGGGTTGATGGGTGGCCTTCAGGACAGCATGTGGGTAGTTTTAAGCCACTCGGCGGTGACTGAAAAATCCGAGTGGTAGCGTGGGGATTCGAACCCGCGTCGTCCATCACGCGGTGAATGTGAGCCCAGTACGCTACCAGTTCGGCCACCGCCTACCCTTTCAATTTACACTTTAGATGCAACGGTTGAAAGAGTTCATCAAGAGTAGCAATCGGTGAGGAAATCACATAAGAGTTACCCAAATAAGAAGAAAAACACCACGACACGAATCATCAAACACACTAAAAAAATACCACAACACGAAACATAAAACACACTAAAAAAATACCACAACACGAAACATAAAACACGCTAAAAAAAATACCACGACACGAAACATAAAACACACTAAAAAAATACCACAACACGGAACATAAAACACACTAAAAAATACCACGACACTAAACAAAACACACTAATACAAAAAAACGAACGAATGCTACCGAACAAAAACATTTATGTATAAAATCAACTCCAATTTACCTTTACACAGGAGACACCAGACAAAACACAATAAAAAATAAAAACGCAAATATACAGCTGAAGGAAACATGTACAGTAGCAATTAGCGGGGCGAGAAACCAATCGCCTCTTGGATAAAAGCAAATAACTCAATACAATACAATACAATCATTAAGAAGGAGGTATATGAGCCCTCATCATTTGCATCCTACACCCCCTGCGCGCCGCCCTCCGCAATGAACGAGCGGTGAGGCGCCTCCTGGTTATGCCCAAAGCGCCGAGCCCTCTTAGGCTGCGTTTACATAGAGCTATACTATACGGGTATACGGGCACGTTTTCGGGGGGCACGCGTATAGCTGGAATCGAACAAAGGGAATTCCATATACCGCGCTACATAGGAGGGCACTATACGAAATGCCGTATAGCTGCGTATAGTATAGTATAGCGAGAATCGAACATGTTCGATTTTCGTGCACCGTATACCGCCAGATAACCATCGTGCTTAGTTGTGGCAGGCTGTATTTTTTCCAAGGTAAGTTAATAAATACATAGATTATTGAGATGATCGATCAGGTTCTGAAATATGGTGTGGGACTCCCCCAACTCAGGTCTCATTTGGAAGTGCTGTCGTACCCATGTTTTTCTTTTCTTCCCATGTCTCTCCTCAGCCTCCATCAGTAAAAAGAGAGCCACATCTTCTTCGTCTGAAGAATCCATGTTGACGGCATCCGACTGGAAGTATAGTGTACGTGTGCAGCCCTATGTAACCCGCCGTGTCCGTATAGAGTATAGCGTATAGCGTATACCGAATAGCGAATATCGTATACCGTATACCGTATAGTTCTATGTAAACGCAGCCTAACACACGCCGCCCACCTGACGCCGTTTACTGTCTTCCCGGCTCGTTGGACGGCGGCACTTGAACGATAGAGGGCTGTGTGTGTATGTGTATGTGTGTATGTGTGTGTGTGTGTGTGTGTGGATAGCGCATTGTGGTGACTTTGTTGCCGATACGATTTTGTTGAAGCACGGTGGCGGCATTCTGTGGAGTGGCGAGGTGTGGCGAGGTGTGGCGTGGTGGCATTGCGTAGCGTGGCATCGCGATGGAATATTCTTAACATGAATACTAAATACCAGAGCGGAATCTTCTGAAGCCACACAATCCTTACCCACAAGAAAACAACAACAACAACAAAAAAAAAAACAGCCCACACAACGGCGCTAATACGACAGCAATCACACACAAGAAGTCCATAGTACCCCCTTTGGATACTGATATAATCTTGACCAAACTAACATACAAAACACAAGGAACTCAACACGCCAAGACGACAACAATCACAAGTACAAAACCTCCCATCTAGACACAAATTCAACCTTGACCTGGCTTTTCTGTTGCTGCACCATTTCCAAGCAATGTCACTAAGTACCACAAGTCCAGAACAACCCTCTAATATTCCTCTTCAACTTTAGCCTCCTTCCTCTTTTCCTCCTTCCTCCATTACTTTACCAGTCCTCACTCCGCAACAAAACCTAAGCACTGTCAATCTGAACCTAAATGTAGCAGCGACGAATCGAACAACCGACATGTGACTTCTGGCAGTGAGAGGTACACGTGTTCCTGTCATCTTAGGTCCAGATAAAGGTGCGGAGTGAGTGCACAGGACTGGCTCACGCTGCCGCCTAATAATCATCGCAGGAAAGACGAGCGGTGGCAGCCTCGACACCCCGGGCTTTACGACCAAGTATAGAAAATGTGAACACAATCGCATCAGTGAAGAGTCGGTGCATCAGAGATCAGGTGGAGCGAGGCGTGCATATAGTGACGCGTGTTAGGTGTTGTTGTCGAGGATATGTGAATGAGATTATTTTTGTATTGGGTCTGAGAGAGAGAGAGAGAGAGAGAGAGAGAGAGAGAGAGAGAGAGAGAGAGAGAGAGAGAGAGAGAGAGAGAGAGAGAGAGAGAGAGAGAGAGAGAGAGAGAGAGAGAGAGAGAGAGAGAGAGAGAGAGAGAGAGAGAGAGAGAGAGAGAGACAGAGAGACAGACACACACACACACACACACACACACACACACACACACACACACACACACACACGCACGGGCAGAGATAAACAAACTGCCAGTCAGACAAGCAGGCAGACAGACACGCAGAGAGACTGACGGACAGATAGAATAGCAATCATACCTAGGCACCGAGACAGACGCGTGCAGGAGCAGCCATCAGTGTCCTGCCAATCAAACGATCCTATGTAAGATTTCTTAAGGGAGAGAGAGGGGGGGGGGGGATTTATTACTGACCATTTGAAGTAATTTTTGGCTTTCCTCTCCGTGAATGTAATACTGATTTTGTCATATGAGTGTAAGTACCGTAACACACAGTCGACGATACCCCGTTCACACTAGCATGCTAAATAAGTCCCGCCAACCCCCGCCCAGCACCTACCAATCAGATTTTACCTTTTCCTTAACTAACACACGCGCCCTGAATTGGAAAAAGAGGAGAGGCTGTTTGTAATGAGTGAAGGATAAGCGGATCATTCTTAGTTTGAATTGAACATGCTTAGTCTGCTGTGATGTGTGATGTGTGTGTGAAAACAACCGGTCAACCGTCCTGATCAAAACGTTTTCGTTCCTTTTCCTTTTCCCCCCTTTCTTTCTCCTGTTCTCTTTCTTCTCGTCTCCTGTTCAGCCTGTTCAGGCCTTGTAGCCTCCTCGTTCATACACCATATACCTGCTGAGTGATGAAAGTTTCCTTTTCTTTCCTGGTGTTGGTTGAATCACGTAATATAACATATTTACCTTTTTACCGATGATAGGCGTGACGGTCAAGAAGCTACGCTTCTCTCCTGCGTTCTTACTCTTTCAGTTCTTATAAGTCTTTCAACTTTTGCGTCTTGCTGCCTGGTAAAGAAGCTGTGAGAGGAGTGGAATTAAGAGAGAGACTCGATGGGCAGGAACACACATTTATACAACATCCTGCTACTCATTCTCTGGGTGTTTTATAATCAACTAACATGTTTCACTACCCGAAGTTTACGTCCTCAATGCGACCAACTAAGCTTACAAGGTTCTTACTTGTTATATAAACGATGATCTTCAACTAGCAAAATTGGATGGTCATCAACGTCATACAAAATCCATGAAAGGTCCACGAACAACCTTATACAACTGATTCTACAGACTCGCTGCACCTTAACCGTCGCCACTACACAGCTAGAGGTGTCTCATTACCACCTACATGTTTGATAATTTCCTATAAACGGGTTACACAGGAAAATGTCGTTCAACACTCATCACTGTGCACGACGGGAAGGCTACAGGATCAGAACGTAGAGATGATTAGGGAGGACCAGCAGGAGAACAGCAGGTTAAGGTTAGCTTAAATCATTGAGCTACTCTCAGCTCACGCACCAAGGCAAGACTACAAACAATATCGTGTGTGTCATATTTCTTACACTCTTGCAATGTATAAGTAATACATTCACAAATGTCAATGCCACCATCGAACAACATTACTCTCCATAATAAGCGACTAGCTAGAGAAAGCTTAAAATATGTAATAGAATGAAGAATGTTGAACGTTTTTTTTATTTTTATCAGCTGTTAACTGTAGCTCTAAGCCGTCTCTATCCAAGATAATGGAAAACGAGTTCAAATGATTACCTTCATCAGTACCGGGGTGATGCTGCATCCCCAGACCAGCCACCATCAAAGGGCTGCCTCTTATTAAATTAAAATCAAACTCGATCCATTCTCCCAACCACAATGTTCGGGCACGCTTTAAATTCTTGTCATGATCCCATTTTATTACAATAAAATCAACTGCCACACCAGCAAGAACAACCACCCTGACATGTTGCTGGCATTAAAACGTTCCCAAAGTGTGGCCACGCTACATTGTTCCTAAACATATTGCGCCCTTGTTAGGCGGCGGGGCTGTCAACACCTGCCCGGCAATGTTGCACAACACATTGGCAAGATTTGCTGTAGTTTGGCCGAGCCTTATAGGGCAGTGGAGTGTGGTGCCAGGATGAGTCAGGCTCGTCGCACAGCGGTGGATGGCGGGCGGGGGATGTTCTGGGCAAGCCATGGCCTCATCACGCCAACACGCTCGTCACCTCCCGTCTTTAAATCATGCCACCATAACATCCCAATTAAGCCAGCCTGTCGGCCGACACACGCACGCCATCACCGGCCGATTTTCTTGCCACTAAGGCCAGGAGGATCTACAATCACCGTGACTTGCGGGAGGATTAATTTTACGCTGAGTTTCCCAAAAGACAGAGTAATGAGGGAATAACAAGGCCATGCTGTTTGAGAGAGAGAGAGAGAGAGAGAGAGAGAGAGAGAGAGAGAGAGAGAGAGAGAGAGAGAGAGAGAGAGAGAGAGAGAGAGAGAGAGAGAGAGAGAGAGAGAGAGAGAGAGAGAGAGAGAGAGAGAGAGAGAGAGAGAGAGAGAGAGAGAGAGAGAGAGAGAGAGAGAGAGAGAATGTATCCAGCCCGAAGTGATGGCACAAACACACGCACACACACTTTTCTCCCTCCCTTGGCCAGCCCCACACAGCGCCAGCCCTTGCTAACAAGCCCCGCACAGCCACCCTTAGCCCACCACCCCACCAGCCCGCCAGCCCGTGCCATGATCACACTGCCTGGTGCATTATAAATTGTTCCCATCGGCAGAGACAAATGATGATCCTTCTTCAAATGGGAAAGTGAAGAGGAGGAAAAAGATTATATACCTTCGTGTGTCCCTCCCGCGTCCATCAGTCGCGGCGCTGATTATACATTCTATAATGACTTGTCGATGTGTTGAATGTACAGCCCAGGCGACTTTTAATAATACTGTGTTGTGATTAATGGACATGAAAATGGATAAATATAAATGAACAAATAAATAAATAGATAAATGATAGTACTCTGACAATCATTAATATATAAATATACGTATTTACAAGCAATTTTAGCCACCTTATCAAAAATGCAACACAAAATTAAAAGATAGTATTCAAGATAGAAACATTCAAGAGATAAAGTAAACGGAGAACATATTAGATAATAACGTTGAACGAGTGTCATTGAGTAGCCTTATGGTTACCTAACTGTCATTTGTGGCAGTAATTCTATTGTCAACCACCCTCAACGACACATACAATACCACCACACACGACGCCACCATCCACTCCGCTCAGTGGTCACCAATTCGTCTCACACGAACAGAAAGAAAGAAATACTCTTGACTTTTCTGGCTGCCAGCTGAAACGCGGCACCAATAATCCTGGAGAGAGAACAAGCCTACCTTCCAAGATATTCTTTTCCTTCATGAAAGAACTTTTATTCTTCAGTATATTTTCCGGGGAAATTTTACCCTCCCTCACCAGTCACCAGCCTCATACACGTTTTCCGCGTCTCAACAATCGGTGGCGTGCTTGGAACAAAGAAGCCAGGGATCCACTCTCTTGCAGGCAGGAGAGTTTCACCCCGGCGTTGGGATAGCAGCACAAGGGCTAGTATACAAGAGACATGTTTGCCAGACGCCATTATGAAGCCGCCTTCGTGACATGGGCAAGCAAGATTGGTCAGAAAATAGTTCGTAAGTCAGGTGAGCTGTGTATTGCAGGCTTGTGCTGTGTTCAGAGCCCCCCTCTCTCCTTACCTAAGACATATTTTGCCCTCACTCAGATAGTGCAGGATGCCGGATGTCATTACCATGAAATGAGAGGATATGAATGTTCATCCGGTGTGCCAGAATGCCTCCGTCATGCGACGCCAAGATTCTTTCAACAAGCAGAGTTGCTATCATAGCCCACCGCGGCCTCCCCGCTCCATCCCCTGCAGCAATAGCTTATCACAGCGCGGAAGAGGCCAAAACAAACAGGTAAACTATTTTTTTTCAGGGACATGAAATGCATTAAGTAGTCATTGAGATACATTCTTGACACATTAACTGAGGCTTAAGTCCTTGATGGAGAAGACTGTCTTGAGATCGAGACTGAATCCTCGCTTGCCAGCGGACGGCAACAACCTTGAGACTGTCCTCTGTCTGCAGTCTTGCAAGGCGCACAGCCTCTGCCTTGGCGGCACCGTTCTGCAAGCTGCCCCCGAAGCGCCTGCCACTTTGTCAGGGCTGGTCGGTGGTTGGCATGTAATGCCGAGTTGTCCCGCGACTTCCTGAACACAAACGTCTTTCCCTTCACAAGTGACCCACGTTTGACCTTCATAGTTATCTGCAAGACTTATGAATCGACGTAGTATCGCCAAAACAAACAGAAGAAGGAAAAAAAGAAGCTATCGTAAGAAAAAAGCGCCACAATAATGAAAAGAAAGGCAGAAAAGTTTACTTCTATGCTTCACTTTGTTAGTGTTTTTTATTTTTATTGCTTCACAGAGGTATTATACCAATTTGTTTTATCAATGGAGTATAAGTAAGATAGAGACAAAACTATGATCTGAAAACTTAGGGAGACAAAGAAATATCTTTTTACTATACTTATTCATCGCAAGGGATCGGGCGCGCGCACACATACACACACACACACACACACACACACACACACAAACACACACACACACACCATGACCACCACCATCAAAACAATAATAACAACAATAGCATTACACTTGCCCCAAGACCATTTAATGACGGCACGTTACCAGAACACAATCCAAATATTAACAAATTAAGACCACCAATTTGAGAAATGTTTGCCTTACGACCAAGTAGTATCCGCAGCCTCCTCGCCGCCACGCCCGCCGGCCTCAATACATGAAGTAAAAAAGAAGTGGGAAATAACATGCATTAGCGGGGGATTCTAATATACGGAACGTGCCTGAGATTTGCCGTGACTCTGCGAAATGCCAACGCTTCAATTTTCCCGCTTCGCTTCCTTTCCCTGCCTCGCCCAGCCACACCTTGTTTCATCCTGCCCTATATATATATATATATATATATATATATATATATATATATATATATATATATATATATATATATATATATATATATATATATATATATATATATATATATATATATATATATATATTGATCCTGCTCGGTTTCCTTCACCGGCACATTTACACTTCAATATTTCTTCTTCCTTTTCTTTTCTCCCTTTCACACATAATCTATCTCAACCTGCTGCAGCCTGCCTCATCCTACTACTTCTCCTGTACATCTTCGCCTCACTACCTACTCGGCGTCTCATGTGGGCAGGTCCTCGTCGCTTGGCCATCACTATCCCTCCTTACCTTGTCCAGTATGCACCGTGTGAGCACCACTTCCATTCCTTTCAGTGCTCTCCCTCCCCATCCAGCTCTCCCTACTCCGCTCCGCATCCAATAATGGTAAAGGTGTAGGTAGTGTCTTAGCATACATGTAAATCTAAGTATTTCATGTGGTGAAGCACTGAGACTGGCAGCAGGCAGGCGTGTGCTTACTGCGTCACGGTTATGTTAATGTTGACCAGTATGACGATCATTACATAAAGTGCTGTAAAATATAAGGATTACATTGAGTCTATACTGGAAGGGGACTACACGTCCTGGATTGTGCTGAGTGGGCAGGGGCTCCCCTTCCAGGAACCCTCACTCGACCTGTCTGGACAATTCCTTTGTATGAAATACAATGCAAACTTTTTGAAAAGCGTTTCGCAAACTCCCAAAAATGGATATGAATATTTATTGATACACGTTTGTCGTGCTGGCATACAAAGTGTGCCCTCGGTAAACAACAGTAAAAGATTGGTAGGTAAACTTGGAAAAGTAAGACAAGGCTCATGGCAGCTCACTGAATTCTTTCAAATTTTCGCAACCCCGTGCAATCATCGTCTTGTTGGTCAACATTAACGTGACCGTGACGACAGTCAACACGCACCTGCCTGCCACCTGCCCCACTGCTTAGTCATGACAAGCGACTCACAAGCAACACATTTCTCCTTAGCTGAACTTTGGACCTTGGTGAGTCACTGGGTCTGTGTTGGTCTGCACTGTGAATTGAAGACCCAAAATTGAGTAATGACCATTTCAGAATAAAAGAAATCACCACCATCACAGTGTGCATGCAGCAATGTAAGTCCAAAGGACGCCTGATTTTGGACGGTAAAACTGGAGCCAGCCTGCCAATAACACTGTGTAGCCATGCATCACACAGCCACACCACACTGCGCTACACCCACTACACCACATTATGCCATACACCACACCACACAACACGACACTTTTCAACACCATACTACACAGCACCACAGAACACCACACACCACCACACCACCAAGCCGCCTTTGCCCCCATCTTTTTAGTCCCGATAATGCCGAATACGCGACCTCCACTTTGCCTCAAGGAAATGAATTACAGTGCCCACGGTGTCGTCAGATCCATCATATTAGAGCTACTGATTACTTGTTGTTCCCCAGAAAATCTGCTCAATAACCCTGCTGCCCTATTACCAAGCACTAACATTATCGACAAACACTAATATGAAACAGAGATCATCAATCACTCCCCAGGAGAAAATCGTACACAAAAAGTCCCTCCCCAAACGTTATTGGCATTCAAGGTATACAATCAATTATAAGGAGCAAAAACTGGTCAGGCCACCCCAATGAAGAAATGGATATTTGATTAGGATTTTCTTGTATAAAAAAAAAAAAAACTCCGCTACAATTAAACCGGAAATAATGTCCCCTGTCACTTGTAACTAACGGACTCAATCTACCTGTTTGTACTACACCTGTTTTCTTTCCTTCCTTCCTTCCTTCCTTCCTTCCTTCCTTCCTTCCTTCCTTCCATTATTCCTTCCTTCTATCCAGTCTGTCTTCCTTCCCTCCGTCTTTCCTTTAGTCTAACTTGCCTGCATTCCTTTCTTCCCTTCCTTCCTTCCTAAAGTTTCACCTCCTACCTTCCTTTCCTACTTGCTTTCTTTCATTCAGTTTTACCATACTTCCCTTTTTCCTTCATCCCTTCCTTCCTTTCTTCATTCTTTCCTGTTTACATTTTTTTCTTTCTTTCGAGCTTCTTTCTCTTTAACTTTCTTCTTCCTTCCTTCCTTCCTTCCTTCCTTCCTTTCTGTCTTCCTTGTCTTCTTTCCTTCCTTACTTGACATTATTCATCCATTCCTTCCCTCACTCCTACCCGCAACGCCCCAAATCTTCATCTACTCCGCGTCGGGCACACACACATACTCCAAGATGGGCGGACTGGACTGAGCTAATAAACACGGCTGCAGATTACATGGTTGGCGTCACAGACCCGACCAGGCCAGGCAGACAGATATACGGGTCCATGAATATCGGGAGTCAAAGGGTTAGAGGAAAACAACGGAGCAGCGAGCGAGATAACAGCGCCGGGAGCCAGGATGCATAGGAATCGCTCTTTAATCACGGTAATTGACGCCCCGCTCATAAACCAACAACAATAACAACAGCGTGCTATGTGCTAACTCTCTCTCTCTCTCTCTCTCTCTCTCTCTCTCTCTCTCTTCTTGAAACGCTATGGCATTTATACGAGTGAGACTTTTAATTCAACTCCAAGAAGATAATAATTGAAGAGGTTACCTAATACAAATGTAGTAAAATTTTATGTGAGTGGGAAGCTGACAGTAATTAAGTACTCAGAATAAGGTACAAGCACACACACACACACACACACACACACACACACACACACACGCAAACACGACAATACACAGATAGGTGAATATAGTTATAGATATAGACATAACAGGTAGATAAAAATAGATAAATAAAACAATAAAAGAGTAAAAAAAAGTGAGAGAGAGAGAAGATGAGAGCGAACTTAGTGCGTGCAGGAACTATAAATACTGCCTCCTCCAACTAATGTTCCTGGATGAGTGAAAGGAGCCCACCAACTTAAATTCGGAGCACAAAAGGAGGGCTGGGCCTGGCGCCTTGTTTATCAGTGGCCACGAGGGGTGATTACATGGACGGGGGACTGTGGGAAAGCTGGGCGCAATCCACAACTGGTTTACGAGGCGGCCCAGTGCTTTAGGAACTCACTAGAGGCAGGGAGAAGGAAGGGAGGAGGGGGATAGGAGTAGGAAGGGGATGGATGAATGAAAGGGAGGGGAGGAGGAAGGGTAAAGGAGGAGGATGGGAAGAGGAGGAGATAAGAGGGAGAAGAGCGGGAGGAAGAGGAGCGGAGAGGGAAGAAAGAGGGAGAAGGAAGGGGGAAGGGAGGGGAGGAGAATGGTATAGAGATGGGAGGTGAATGAGAGTACATTTTTTTTTTTTCAATTGAACTGTAATCATGTGCCTTACACGCTATGGCGAAAAGGAAGATGAGTGTAAAATTAACACTCTCTCCCTCTCTCTCTCTCTCTCTCTCTCTCTCTCTCTCTCTCTCTCTCTCTCTCTCTCTCTCTCTCTCTCTCTCTCTCTCTCTCACCTGGCTTCCTGCAATCACTCACCTGACTTACACATCGCTGCGTCTGTTATTATCTACTAATGTGTGCCTTCATTAAGTCGTCTGTGCCTGAGAGAGAGAGAGAGAGAGAGAGAGAGAGAGAGAGAGAGAGAGAGAGAGAGAGAGAGAGAGAGAGAGAGAGAGAGAGAGAATAAAAAAAAAGACCTCCTGCTTCTGCCTTATTGCCTGCGTCTCCTGCCTTTCTATCTCTCTCCGCCTTCTCAAGCTGCACACGTCTGGTCTGGTCGGTTCTTTTGGCGGCCCTTCCCTCGCCGCGGGTTCGTATTTCAGGGCACATTATTTATTGCGGCATTCAGAGCTCATCATTTGACACTAAGCTTCCCCGCCTCCCATTATCTGTGGCTGCTGTTCCGCCAGACACTCCTACACACACACACACACACACACACACACACACATACGAACACACACGCGTTCCCACTTACTGAGACTCGGACACAGGGTTGGTTAGTACTCGCTCCGCACTAATTTGTTATCCCCCCCCCCCCCCACATACATTTAGTCGGTTTTTAAGTGATTTTCCTAATTCACGGCGTCATTAAAAGCAATATAGAGTAGCGACGTCTACTTAATTTGGATCGAGCTTCACCATTAAGGGATTTAAGATGCGATGAAATTATCCGATATGTTGTTTTCTGTAGCATATTTTATGTATCAGCGTATTTTTTACTCAACTTCTCCTATAATGATGCTTTTAAAATCTACTTCCGTTTTACAATTTATATATAATTTTATCTGTAGTAGTATTCCGCTCCCACCAAGACATTACGGTACACACACACACACACACACACACACACACACACACACATACACACGATCCCTCTCTCTCCACCCCCCCACCACCACCTACACACACACACACACACACACACACACACACACACGATCCCTCCCTCTCCTCCCCCCCCCCACCACCACCATCACCTGCATGCTCCCCCACTAGTCCCATCCATCACCCGGGAGAGGGTCTGCGGCCATTAATATTCTCGAACACCAGGCGAAGTGTTGGACCGTAACTACATTTCCCAAGAAACTATTTACACTCCAATATTTGCCTCATTACCCCGCTGTGTCAACCCTCCTGTGCACCTGTCTGCCACGGGGGTGTGCGCTAAGAAGTGACCGACACACAGGTAACTAATTAGGCAAGGTGTCACATTAATCCTGCCCCACTGGATCAAAGGTGTATTTCCCTTGCATCTGTACCCGGGGATGCCCTAATCAGCGGCATGATATATAGGGAAATTAAAACGATGCGGGTGCGGAGGGGTGTGGCGCGGTGAATGCTGCGGCTACTTGAGGCTTTACTTGTGTAATTTCGGATACAATAGGATTAGGTAAGCCAAATGACATGCAGTTATCTCGGGAAAACTAATTGCAAGACGTAACTATTAAAGGACGGTTGTGTGAAGTCAGCAGAAGGATGACTAGAAAAATAAATACTGAGAAACAAACTTTGTATATTTAAATTTATGCGTTCCATTTGTCTAAGTACCTTAACAAGACTATAAAAAAAAACATGATGCGAAACAATTGGTCGCAGCCCAAGAAATGTCAGTGAATGGAGCAAATGTATGCGTTTAAAAACCTGTTACTCTTAAGAATGATCATCAGCCAAGCTGCTGCACACCCGATGAAGTACTTTTATGCACTTATTTATTTTAGCTCCTCGAGGCAGGCGTATTCAAAGCCTCCTCGATGTTTCTTATTAACCTCTGTGGCTGCCTAAGTACGCGACAGACTATGACCCTCCCGAAGGACTGAATAGCAGGCAGCCTTGTGTGTGTGTGTGTGTGTGTGTGTGTGTGTGTGTGTGTGTGCGTATCTTGGTTCTCAAAGCCCTCACCTCACCTATGCAATGCCGCCTTTGTCTGATCACCCCTGAATGACCCATGCCGGGGAGAACGAACCCATGCCGCCCCAGCATCTCGCAGTCTCCTGGGCGAGGTAGTGCTTGGTCACGTTAGAGTTAGACTACTCACTGGTTACCCATTTCTTCACAAATATATAACTAATACTAGAGATAAACCGCTCTTACTTTTGCTGAGAGGCTTGCAAATGGATGTTGAGGCTAATGTTTGACATAAAACTGGGTCACAGGAAGGAAAGCTTTGAAAGAACTGTATTAACACTTAAAACTTCGGTTTCGAAGATTATAGCGAATGGTTTCAGCGGAAGGTGAATAACATAGTAAGAGATAACACAAATGTATAAAGCCATTTACAGACGAGCCAACATCTCTCCCTGCACTTACACGACCCAGGCAAGGTGTTGTGCGGTACGCAGGTGGCGCGGTGGTCTGCTCACCTTAGTTTAACAAGGGTTCACACAGGAGGGAGCCCACCATGGGTCCACGAGTGTACGACATAACACAGTAATTACTCAACAAGTGTTAGCTGTTCAGGCATTAGTGAGGGACACTGAGGCAAGCAAAACACGGCGCTGCACGATAAATCAGCCACATCCATAACTCACTCGCCCGACAATAATTTAGCCTAGCGACAAAGGGTAATTTAAATATGTCATACAGTTTGAATAGAGAGAAGAAAGCAGAAGTGAAAGCCATCCGCCTTGCGCGGGCACGCCATGTTCCCCATCCAGCAGGCATTGCAAACGAGGCGTGTATACTTACCCCCAAAGAATAGGGAGCTGGCCCTTGTATAGCTCTGGCCATTACTACTCACATGGCCCTTAAACACAATACTACTTTCCCTTCATATATAATCTTTTCGTACAAGAGAAAGTCACTTTCTTCAATAAGCAGATGTGTTTTCCAGTCTTCTCAATACACTTAATTCCTTTTCACCATCATCCATTTATAGAGCTGGCACATGAAGGCTGGCTGACGCTGGTTCACTTACACCGCTTCAAAGGAATGTGGTGATCCGGAAACCCTACGTGCACCATATTGCACACGATAGTTTGGCAACACAATTAAGAACTCACGACGGCACCCGTAAAACGCATTAGGCTGTCGCGTTTCTGGGGATCGGGTCGGCAAGTCAGCAACAAGGGCACCGAGACACACCTGGTACTCACTAGTCCTGTATTTGTTTTTATAGCTTTGAAGAGGCGGACCTCGTGAAAACTTCGGGTAAAGCTACGGACACCTTCTTTTGATATCTATCGATGGCGAGACATTCTAGAAGTCAGTCTCATGTCGACTGTATGTACACTACCTGATTTTGGTATGTCACTTTGCTTTACCCATTTAGCTATCTTCAATCAACTTTTAACCCAATATATGAGACCACTTGAATTTTAAAGATACGAAACTGATGGATATTTTTCTTCAGCGCTGAGTAACACCATGCTGAATGTCTCTCATACAAAACAAAAGAACGCGATCGTAATATGAAGATAAATATATATTCCATGCAGGGCCGTGCCGTGATACATGAACACTCAGCGCAGCAAGAAAGCCATTAACGGCGTCACCACAATAAAGACCGACCCAGCACCCTTTCTACCTGCGCACGACAGGTATCTACGGCGCAGCGCACGGAAATAATTAGCAAAATACATGATCACCAACCTGTTCACAGTGGGAGCATTAGCCGATGACACGAGTAAAAGAATAGTAACAAGTGCGCAAATAAGAGGGAACATACGTCACCACATATATGGGAGGGCGTGTGTGCGATCTCCCCATGGCTGAATGCATAAGCAGAGAGCAAGCCGGAGGAGGGTGGGAAGAGCTTACCTACGGGGCCTGCGGGGAGAGTCCGTGATGGTGGCGGTGGGATGATCAGTGGTGGTGGCTCAGGTACAAACGTGCATGTACTCTTCTCGGGGACCCACTCGAGGAGATTAGTCAGGCTGTAAAGAGTAAAAAGAATGGTTAATAAACAAATGTTCATTGACTGCCGCTGACGACTTGATCACTCCCCCTGCAAGAGGAAAAAGTACGCGCTACACAGACAGAGGCGCACGGTAGTTATGGTACGCGGTGCACGCAAGGCCACCGCTGTCTCGCTTCGTTATAGAGACGGGGGAGAGAGTGAGCGAAAAAGAGAGAGAGAGAGAGAGAGAGAGAGAGAGAGAGAGAGAGAGAGAGAGAGAGAGAGAGAGAGAGAGAGAGAGAGAGAGAGAGAGAGAGAGAGAGAGAGAGAGAGAGAGAAATAAGCAGACATACAGAAACACACACATGCAGATAGAAAAGCGGACTCAGTGAAAGAAACGGATAGAGAAATTGATAAAAGGAATGACAGACAGAGATTAAGATAACGTATAACAGTGAATAGGAAAAAAATAAAACCCGAAATATCTGTGTTAGTCAAAAGAACTCGAAAACACACACAAGAAAAGAGAGAAATGAAAGTTGAGGAACAGAACTAAAAAAAAAAAAAAAAAGAGGCAGGGGGGAGGGCGAGGGAGTGAAATGAGAGAAAGATAAGAAAAAGAAAGCAAGAAAAAGAAATAAAACAAGAAAAAGAAAATGGAAAATGCAATCTGAATTAATAATAACATCCCACGGAGGAGCAGGTTGAGAAAAACTGCGAGCCACGAAGAGAGAAAAGAGATCACGGAAAAAAATAAAAATACGAAGAAAAGAAAGGCATGTGAAAGAAGTAGGAAAGAAAAAGAAACAAAAAGACACACACACACACACACACACACACACACACACACACCGCACGCCACGCCACAACTAAATAGAATTAATTTTAGAATCAAATTTATCTCCCTGGCACGTACCCACTACTTCTGTCACATGGCTTTAAGTTTTCCACGCTCCTTACTTTCTTTTTCCCAACCCATGAATTGGAGATTTCAGTTTTTATAGGTCTGCCGGGTGAAGGGAATAGAAAGCAAGCACGCAAACAGTAAAGAGAAAGACAGCTCTCTCTCTCTCTCTCTCTCTCTCTCTCTCTCTCTCTCTCTCTCTCTCTCTCTCTCTCTCTCTCTCTCTCTCTCTCTCTCTCTCTCTCTCTCTCTCTCTCTCTCTCGTAAGTCAGGGGGACAGTCAGCCGTGCGGAACCAAAGTCGCAGTGACGTCTAAGGGCATCGGTGGTGTTTCTGTCAACTTTTAGAAGCTGCGTGTGGGGCGTCTTCATCTCTGGACAGGTAAGAAAGAGGAGGAGGAGGAGGAGGAGGAGGTAGTGGGTGTGGGATGGCGTGTGAGAGAAAGGTAAGGTAAGCTGCTAGAAAACACGGGGATGGGAATAAGTATGGGATTTCGAGGTAGTGATGTTAATGGGATGTTGAACAGGTATATGGGCGATGATGGGGTGTGAACGATTGGGGTTGGGATGAGGCGTGAAAGCAGCAGCAATCAGTGGGGATGAGACTGGGGATGTTGAAAATGGTGACTGCATGCTGGTGGTGGTGAAGGTGATAGTGGTGATTGTGTTAGCGGTAAAGGTGTCGTGGTGATTGTAGTGCTGGTGGAGGTGGTGGTGGTAAAAAGGTGGTGAAAGTGAGGTGACAATGATGGCAGACTCTGTGCAGATTAGTGGTGACGTTGAGTTGGTATTAGTAGAGATAGTGGTAGTAGTGGTGGAGGTGGTGGTGATGATAATGGTGGCTATGGAATTCTTGGCGCAGACGATATTGGCTGTAGTAGTGCATGGTGGTGGTGTTGGACTTGGTATGAATAAAAAAAAAATTAGTAGTGGTAGGGATGGTGAAGACGGTGGTGATGGTGATTAGAAAAAGATGGTGTCGTTGGTGCATAAAGCGGTGGCTGTGGTGGTGGTAGGCGATATGGTGTAACGTTATGGCAGTTTTGGAAATTGCATTACGGTGAAGCTGACCCCGGCAGAATTGGTGATGTTGGTGGCCTTGGTAATTGCGTTGGTTTCGTTCACCTTACTAAATTCTTAATTTCTTACTAGTGGTGATGGTGGTCGTTCGTAATACCAAGGTTCGTAGTGGTGGTGATGGAAATCGTGGTAATTTCATGCACATTAGCAAAGTTCTCAACAGCGGTGACGGCAATCGTGGTAGTTTCGCTCATACTTGGAAAGTTCGTAACGGTGGTGATGGCAGTTCAGACAATTCCTCGTATTCTCGTAAAAATCCAGCCCGCACAGCCCTGAAGACGGAGTGTCGCTAAGCCTGACCTGTGGCGCAAATGGCTGTCGGCTTTACTGCTCAGCGCATACTCCCCCCTGAGTTAGAGCGGGCCGGGCTCCTCCTCGTGATTCACTGCTCGGCGGCTGTCACAAAATCGGGGAGTCTGGTTTAACTTGTCGACACCTGCGTCTGATACCTCGTTCTTTTCGGTCTCAACATTGTGAATCCGGTAAAATATTCCAAAATTATTAGGGCATTATGTACGAGAGGCTGCACTTTTGTGGAGATATCTTATTTATCACAGCAAATTCCTCAGACTGAGTTTCCCATGACACAATAAAGCCTCTTTTTTTTAAACAAAAATTCCCAACATTTACCTCGTCCAGTAAGGATAGGGAACCTGTGCGCAATATTTATAGATCAGAAGATGGATCGCACTCAAGACCTGATAGAATTCATAATATAGACTATTTCATCGGCTGTCAAAAACATCTTCATTCTTTTACTTCTAACCTTCTGATCTTTACACGGGAAGGCAGTATCGTCATTATCCTTTGCGTATTAATCAATTCGTTCCAACGCGATGATGGAGAAAGAGTTTGGATTGCGTTCTTTTCTCATCCCATATGGGCGAAAATATCTCAAGAGGTCGCATTTTGATACAGTCCAAAGAGCGACGTGATCGAAGCTTTTACTATACTCTGAGCACTGTTGGTCTGAGTTGCTGAAACGAACTAAAGTGCCTACTGCCTTATTATTATTTTTACACCAAACAAATGTAGCTTAAGACAGCATACAAAGACAAAAAATAAACTTTATTAATATCCCCCCACCCCCACCCCCTTCCCCACAGACTCAGGCCCTTGTGCGTGCTTAGGAAACGAGATCAAGTTTGGGTTAATGGCGAACCTTGTAATGACGGTCTTGACATTTACGAAACAACATTTTTTTGTCTGTGCTCAAATTACTCTAAATGTGCGTATTATTATATTGTGACACTACATCTGAGGCTTCGTTGAATAAGTAGAATATTCACTTCTCCAGGCTTTTTTTTTTCTTTTTTTTTGAGAAAAAATAAAGAAAAAAGGAGAAAGGAACGAAAGAAAGAAGGAAGGCAGAAAGAAAGAAGGAAAAAGTAAATAATGAAAGAAGGAATGATAGGAAGAAAAGGGCATAAGAAGATGGTGGGAGGGAGTGAGGGGGCAGGGACGGAGGTAGGGAGAGGAGGAGTAGGAGAAGGGGAAGGGAGTACAGCCAGAGCATGAGTCAGCACACGGGGCACTCAGCAAGTATAACAATGGATGTTTTTAACAGATAAATTAGGCCGGCGGCTTTACGGGTACGGAGCGCGGCGCCGCCCGATGAGAGACGCGATACACCACACACACTCCGGCGGGGAAAAAAGGCTGGGGTAAGACCTAGACAATGGCCCTAATATTTATCGGATAGCGGAGAGAGAGAGAGAGAGAGAGAGAGAGAGAGAGAGAGAGAGAGAGAGAGAGAGAGAGAGAGAGAGAGAAGGAAAGAAAGGAGGGAAGAGAAAGTAAGAGAGAGTGAAAAAAAGAAAGACGGAAAGAAAGAACGAAAGAAAGAAAGAGAAAGAAAACCAGAAAGAAAGAAAAAGAGGGAGACAGAAAGAAAATAAGAAAGAATGAAACAGACAGACATACACAGACAGACAGACAGATAAGCACAGACACACACACAGAGACAGATACAGACATACTAACAGACAAATACTGACTTTAAACATAGGAAGCGCTCTTTATCGGGTCTCAAAACATTGTAGATCGAACAAGACACAATCTTAAACTTCCCACGATATCGCTTCATACACGACGATTTCGAGCTAGTAGATTGCGAATAGCTCTGAGCAATGTTGTGCAGGAGGTAAGTAACTCTGGTGGGATCGGCGGATGCACTTTCTTTCACTTATTCTCTATGGAAGAGTAGACAAACACAATGGGCGATGCATCACAACACAATGGAGAGGAGAGTTATTGCCCTATGATGTATACTAATGGCCTCAAGAATCGCACTATCGTAACTATATATAATAATAATAATAATAATAATAATAATAATAATAATAATAATAATAATAATAATAATAATAATAATAATGAGAAGAAGAAGAAGAAGAAGAAAAAGAAGAAGAAAGTCAGACAAGCAAACATGATCTCACACTTTACTAATGAGACTGTGACAATATTCGACCTACCTTGCCCTACTCTCTCTCTCTCTCTCTCTCTCTCTCTCTCTCTCTCTCTCTCTCTCTCTCTCTCTCTCTCTCTCTCAGCCCAGGCGTCGCACTCACCTCAAGGGCTTCGTCACGTAAATATGAAGGAGGTTGTTTACAGGAGCCTAAGAACAGTTATTACCCAATCTAATTAAGGCAGGCGAGAGCAGTGTAATTTGGACCTAGGGGGAAGGGGGGGGGGGGTCCACTTGGCTAACAGGTGTTGAGAGAGAGAGAGAGAGAGAGAGAGAGAGAGAGAGAGAGAGAGAGAGAGAGAGAGAGAGAGAGAGAGAGAGAGAGATATTGAAGCGCGCGCACGCGCGCACACACACACACACACACACACACACACACACACACACACACACACACACACACACACACACACACACACACACACACACTAACTTAGGAGGGTACGGATTTTCTTATCTCGAGAGAGAGGAGAGAAATAAGTGGAGCGTATCTGCGAATGGACGACAAAAAATACTAATGTGAAGGAAGAAAATTAGTTTAATGAGAGAGATGGGCGGATAGACAGATAGATAGATACATTTGCATATATAATAAAGATACAATGACCGATATTGGATAGAGAACAAATGCTATTACATAGGTTGGGCTGGAGAAGCATGACCAGCAAAAATTATAAAAGCATGCCCACCAAAACGAAATCCGCCTCCACTACATAGCACGTACTCGATACAAAACACCAAGGCCGCGTGGGTACGAAGAAGAGTACCACGCCTCCCCCGAGAGTACTACAGCCTGTCACCTCTCACGTCCTCCTCCACACTTCATATACTTTACATGTGTTTCAACTCTATGAGTCACATACCCAACTATTCTCTTAAACACACTTCATACATTCATTCACACACACACACACACATACACACACACACACACATATTATATATATATATATATATATATATATATATATATATATATATATATATATATATATATATATATATATATATATATATATATAGGGGGGGGTTAGAGAGAATAAATACGTGTCTATATTAGGATTATTATTATCATTATTATATTTTATTATTATATGTAGTCCGAAATATATTGGAAACTGATATGCTGCTCTTAACAAATGCAAAACTTGAATCAAGAAGTGTGTAGGCTATAAGATAATGTCCAGTAACTAAATTCTAACCTACTTTCGAATCAGCTATCAGGCTATTAATATAATTTATCTCTGAGGAAAGCTTAAGCAAGATTCAATTAGTTTAATCTAAAATTAGGTGCGAAGTCTAAAGTATTATATATATATATATATATATATATATATATATATATATATATATATATATATATATATATATATATATATATATACATTTTTTATGCACACAAAAAAATATTAAACACAATTATGCAGGTATTTTCACAACCGGGCTGGAACTATAAAGTCTTTCACACGATTGACTCTCACCATCCCTGTGATAAGGAAGCACAGGTTAGTCTTATGATTTATTCTAAAGAAGAGAAGCTGGGTGGCTAAAGCATAAATTTCATTAATTAATAAATGAAAAAACTTCATTTTTCAAAAATAAAGATCAATATTGCCGATAGCGCTCTTAAAACGGAAAACTGGAAATCTTAGGCTATCTATATTTTTACTTACTCCCGTAAAATCCCTCTTTTCTTGGTCTCACATTGCACCTACCAATTTACCATCAATAATCCTCTCTGCTCAAGGATTAATGTGACGGAGATCAGCACCAAGGTCATACGCAGCTAAAGCATATGCTAACTTTACCTTTCTTATAAACTGCCATTCACTAACCCAACAACCCCGCGGCCAGCAGCACCACCCTGCACGGCCCCGTCTAATGCATTACGTTGTATTATAGTTCCTTTATGTACCTGCTCCATTTCGTTTATCTGCTACTTTTCCTTGGTTTTGCTTCCTTGCTAGAGCCATATCTGATCTTTCTAAGTACTTGATTTTTTACTATTCCACACTTAAATCCAATGTCATTAAGGGCGCAAAAAAATATATATAGCCTATTATCCACATTAATTCGGTTTTCTATAATGAATCTAATACCACTTTAAAAATTTCCTGTATAGCATCCTTCAATGTGAACAACAAGTATCATACAAATTCACTTCAGAAGAATACTTACCAGAAAACAAAGGAAAATGTTTGTTTATCAAGCAGCGCGACAAAACTGATACTCACGAACAGACGATCACGACGCGACTAACTTAAGCTATGCGGCGAAGCGGGAAGAGGGTGGGGGGGGGGGGGGTCACCTTAAACTATATAAATTTTGCTTGATGCTATTCTAGTGATTTGTCATCTTACTATAATCAGCATTCTTTTACATTATAATCATTGGTGAAAGGACGTGTTGAGAGGAGACTTGCAAGCATCATTATTTCCATATGACGGCAGTTTGGAGTCTCTATATAAACAATCATACATAGACAAGATGCAGTACTATGACATGTATCCGTTGTTTCCTTACGAGTGACTTACACAGGCTTCGTATTCAGAGCATTAGAGAATTTCTTTATATAATAATGTACGATAGGAGTTAATAATTGATAAATGTATCGCTTCTTGACGTCACACCCGTTAGACTCTAGAACGAGTGACGTCACCGCGCTATTTTGAACAGGTTTCTACGTAAATTTGCCTTACATCATGTACAATGGCACCCCCCTTCACTCCCCTACATACAATCCCTCTTTTTCACTTTCTTCACACGCCTATCCATTGTTACCTACGATGTCTAACCTTCATCAACATCTATCACCCTACATACACACAGACACCCATTCCTCATTCCCATACTATACCCATACCCAGTATCCACCCACTACACCCTCGCAGCCCATTAACCTGACTCCTACACCCCTCACTAGTCACCCCACACCCATCACGTCTCTCGCATACAAGGATCGCTAAAAAGCCCATCACCAGCACCACCAAGGAAGCCAATCAAGGGAGACACACTCCATAAAGGCGGCGTGACGTACAAGGGGAGAGTGAGGCTGGGCGCGCCATTCACTGGGAGGGCGAGAGAGAGAGGGGAGGGGTGAGGAGGGAGGTAAGCTACACAACAAAGCGGAAATTAATCTATACAGCGTTGACAAAAATATTTCACACACACACACACACACACACACACACACACACACACACACACACACACACACACCGCCAGAATAAAAAAAAACTAAGTGCTGGAAAATCTTGGACACATTAAAGAAATATACATAAATGCATCCCTACATTGTAACATTGTAACATGATGTAATGTGTATATTATAATGTACATGTTACAACATACAGCATACATATATACTCGGATATATATAGATTCACCGACGGTTAGAGGGACAGACGGAGCGAGATTTAATCATTTAGTTATTTATGAAGAAAAAATCAACACTATCATTATTAAACCACGAAGGCCAGTATTCTCAGACCTTTTCGGCTCTTACAACACATTTCCAAAGGTCACAAAGGATATTAGTCAAGTTCTCATGAGTGTTTTTAAAGTTCATGGTTCAGAAACTATGCCCAGCTATCACTAGGCTCATAAAACCGTCCATGGAAATACCCACAACCTGTACGAAAGCCTTATCAGATTTAGGTGTGTCAGCCCCGAAATGACTGACAATGTGGGTCAAAGCGCTGCCAACCATACAGCTTACATATTTCGGTGCTGGATGGGGAGTGACGGCTGTGATCTAGGCCATGGGGAAAACTCTATATAAGATGACGATGCAATATACAAAACAGTAATACGAGCACCCCATAATACTCACATCTTCAAGTGCCCAAGGTAGCCTACGTTACGCCTGCTCTTTACGCACAATTATAGGATATTACAGACCACACAGGAGACAGGACCCCATCGTCAAAACTAGGTGGAGAGCACATAGCCTCAAGAACACCTAATCATCGTTGTCTCTGTGGCTATGAAGGAGGATGGGGTGGTGGAGTGTGTTCTCGAGGAAACGAATCGTGTGGTAACGACAGTAATATGAAAATTAAGGCGCAGATGACTATATTTTGGGCACACTTGCGATCTCACAGCTTTTTTAACCTAAACTAATGAATGCGAAGTTGTCACTGATAGTTGTAGACTGAGTTCAATCGAAAGCCTTAAGGACTTGAAGCCTCTACCATTAACAAACTCACACAACTTTTTATCTATACCGACCTGCTTGAAAAAAATACAGTCGTTGAAGACTATTCTTTAGTGACTCAGCTGGAGTAAATAGGCAGTGTTCACGCGTTTCCTCGTTTAATGTAGTATTCGCATCGGGAAAAACGCCTCCTCTGGAAAACTGGCCCGAGGTATGAAAATGATATAGTGGCAGTTATAAAAAGAAATAATACCGAATTTACACAATATTACAGTTTCATAAGTCAGCTCAATTCTCGGCCGTGTTTTCCTCCTTCGTGTGGTTTCTAAGAGGATGCGCAAGAATAAATTGGCGAGAGAACACTAAATCAGGTTTTGGTAAGTCTTTGGGATGCTTGGAGTGGAGTAAGATGGCGAGGAGTAGGCGAAAGAGAGGGAGGAGGAGGAGAAGGAGAAGGAGGATCATGTCTCATACACCACCAGCAAGGTCTTCAGCCAACCACCACCACCACACCAGCCTACCACAAGCCAGTCAGTCACCCATCCACAACCACCCACCCACTACCATCACCCACCACCACTTACTAAAATCATCCACTTCAGGCCAGCAATACCCACCTCCTATCATCCACCTACAATCACTCATCCACACTACCACTAACAAAGCCACCTACAACCATTTTTATTTGCCTACTATAACCACAACCACCACAGAACAACCAATATGATTATACCAATCACACGCAGTCCATTCCCAATCACCCACCTGCAACCACATAACTGCAGCCACCAACCAACACACCCAATCACACAACCAAACAACTAACGACCTTTATCCACCACCCCTACCACCACCACAGCCCTAACTATCAACCCAGCTACACCCAGCCACCCAACCACCACCACCACCACCGCCACTATCACCCACCAGTACACATACACACACCACTACCATCCCATTCCCAACACATCTCCTCCTAAGTACACATCTCGCGAGGCTAAAAATGTATGAATTATCTCTGGGATCGAGTTTATTACCCCCAATTATGTTCTGATAACCTGGTATTAAGTAAATCACAAGAGCCTCACCTGGGCTAAATTAAGGAGCACCGAATGGGCCAATATCTCCGCCAAGGACTTCGGGAACGCCGCAAACCTCATCTGTGATTACTTGGCTACAGGTAAACCAGGTAACCATAAGATAGCCCGATGACTTAACTGTGTCCCTCACCTGCTCATCAGTGTCGAAGGTGGAGAGGTAAGGGGAAGGGAGGTATGTAAAGTGAAGGCCAGATGGAAGGGTTTGGGTGGTATAGGAAGGAAGCGAGAGGGAGGTAAAACGCAAAGTAAGGGCAGGCAAGATGAAAGGTAGATCAAGTAGACAGGATAGACAAGTTGAAGACCAGGATAGGACGGATGGTTGGAAGTGAGAGATGCAAAGCGTTAATGGAAAGCAAGGCAGAAGCAAAGTAGAAAGATAAATGTGGTGGAGAGGAAACTGATGAATGGAAGAGGGAGAGAGCGGAAAATGGAGGAAAGTCTGCAAGGTAAAGTCAGGTTGGAATGAATTGGTTTCGGTGGAATAGAAAGGAAGAAGACGGCAAGAGGGGTGGAAAGCGTTCAAGGTAGCAATGGGGAAGTAGGACTAAGAAAATAGACTAGTAGAAAATAAAATAGGGATGAAAAGGGGAAAGGACGGTGGATGGACACAGTTTGTAATAGATATGACGATTGAGCAGTGGGAATTAAGGAAGAGGCAAGACGAAAAGTGGAGAGTGGACGAGTGGAATAGCAGGTGAGTGGAACAGGTGGAGGAAAGAAAGGAACACTACCACAAAGGCAAAAACAAACAAGAACAAGAACGAGAATAGGAAAATAACGTTAACATAAATAGTGAGAAAAAAACAAATATGAAAACTGGAAGTAAGAAGTTTCTATAACTAAATAATACTAAAGAAACTTGATAAATAAAAAAAGCGTAAAACTAACATGACAAACACTGGCCATGAATCTCTCTCTCTCTCTCTCTCTCTCTCTCTCTCTCTCTCTCTCTCGTGTGTGTGTGTGTGTGTGTGTGTGTGTGTGTGTGTGTTTCTCTAAAGTATATTTGAAAATACCTTTGTCCTGCTGTAGAGTAGTAATAACTGAAGGCGTTAATTTATCAGTTCAGTCACGAACTTGTCACCGGGTCTGTCACGAAGAAAGCAAACTTTTGGACCCTCCTTTTCTTGCATTTAATCTTTATATTTTATTTTACTTTCTGTTTGGTGTATGTTTGAGGAACACTCTGTCTCCAACGCTGATAGTTTTGATTTTTGAAGGTTTGTGGTACTTTTCCACTTTTTCCCTACCTTCTTCAATGTAAACCTGGCAAAACAAAACACACACACACACACACACACACACACACACACACACACACACACACACACACACACACACACACACACACACACACACACACACACACACACACACACAGAAAACTACCTAATGCCGACACACGAGCGCACTGCAGCTTGTAACAAACTTGCAGAGCCACACACCTATCCCTGGCTCCTCCTCCTCCTCCCCGACGAGCCTAACTAACTAGCCGCGGCCGCAGGCAACGCTACCATCGCCTCATGAATCATTTAAGAGCAGTGCCTCCAATTTTTGTTAGTGAGAATTACAAGAGCATAACTCATTAATGCGGTGCCGGGCCGGAATCTGTATTATGAAGCCGGAGCCGCAGCGTCGACCAAAGATTAAGGTTCAATACAGGACTTGCCGCATGGACCCAACCTGTTCTTAATTCAGTTTGGGGACGTGATCACCCTGATTATGCCTGCGCCAACCGGTGGTGAGCAAAGTACACACACACACACACACACACACACACACACACACACACACACACACACACACACACACACACAACTTTACAGCCTGCATGCCATTAGTCACTCACTTATAAAGACGGGCCGAGTTAGACGAGCAGTAGTTTAAGTTGGCAAGACGTACTTTTTGTGATTAGGGGCGAAATTACGGCTTCGTTATAATGGCCCATCGGAGGGAGGCCCGGCAGCCCGTCCCGCCACGCCCCGCGGGGATTGGTAAATACAGATAATAACTCTCTCGTATAATAATAATTGGCAGCTTACTAATACCGCCGCCTCCTCCTCCTCCTCCTTCATCGTCCTCCTGACTCCTATACTCTTCTCTCTCTCTCTCTCTCTCTCTCTCTCTCTCTCTCTCTCTCTCTCTCTCTCTCTCTTGAATATCTCTTCATTTAGCTTCTATTTTCTGTATTTCTGTCTTACTCTGTCTATCTGTCGGTTAGTGTCCGCCTCTCTCTCTCTCTCTCTCTCTCTCTCTCTCTCTCTCTCTCTCTCTCTCTCTCTCTCTCTCTCTCTCTCTCTCTCTCTCTCTCACGTGTTGGCAGGTAAAGTAAACAGCCGCCAGGGGTTTCCTTACAAGAAGATGCGCAAAAACTTTATGATGTCAACACGCGTGATCGGGCACTGAACACCTTGCAGAGAAGAGGGGGAGAAAAAGAGGAGTACACTAGTTTTTTTTTCCATTAAGTCGTTACATACTGATTTTGTGGTGATTATATTAAGAATGCGACAAAGACCTGAATGGTGTGTGTATTTGCATCAGATTCGTAGTCTTTGTCTTTGTTTCTATTTGTCTGTTTGTCTGTCTGTGTCCCTCCAGCTCTCTGCATGTCTACATTTTATTCTCTCTCTCTCTCTCTCTCTCTCTCTCTCTCTCTCTCTCTCTCTCTCTCTCTCTCTCCAGTACACACACACACACACACACACACACACACACACTAGATCACTGCAAACAACAGGCTCGGCTCCACCTTCTCTCTGTTTCCCTTCCACATCCTTCGTACCGGTTTCCTTTTTATTCTCTCTCTTCCTCTCAAGCAGCAACATTTTTTTCGTGGTACAAATTCATTCTCCCA
>NC_066511.1:20844421-20879421 GCF_024679095.1 Eriocheir sinensis
ACCACATCGCAATATATAATACAACTGATACGATAACACCACTACCACCACTACCATCACTACCACTACTGTCACCATCACCACCACCACCCTGACAGCCATCAATATTCCCACCACTACCTCTCTCATCACCAACATACCGACCACCATCACTACCAAAAGCCATCAAATCAAGTATCGTCATCACCACCACTACCACTGCTACTGTCAGTACCAAAACTACCACCATAATGAAAACCTAAAACACAACTGCGCCGACATCACCACCATCATCATAACCACCACCACAGCCATCGAAACAGCAACCGTAATCTCTCTCTTCGCCACCAAAATCAACCCGATAAACAACATCTCAAATTATAAACTACTAGAATAAGAAAAACTAACACTATCTCAACGACCATCACCACCCAGTACCTCTTCTATCACCTCTTCTATCAACACCCCAAGTAACAAAGCTCTCACGTAACTGACTGCTCTTTCGGCCACCTCTTCGGACTCTTTACAGGAGCAGCGAGTAGCGGGCTTTTTTTTATATTGTTGTTTCCTTTTTTTGTGCCCTTGTACTGTCTCCTTTGCTGTAAAAAAAAAAAAAGCACCACCACCACCACCATCTCCAGTACACACACACACACACACACACATGCACACACACCGCACCCACCGGCATTCACACCTTACACCAAGAAGAACACACACACACAACACAAACCTTAAACACTGTTCCCACGGGCACTGTGACAGAGACAGAATAATACACACGACCAACAATAAATCACTTCTGATACAAAGATAAATACAATCCAAAGAAATACCTATTGCCAAGGTCTTCTCTTCCTCCTCCTCCTCCTCTTCCTTCATTCAGTACCTCCTCCTCCTCCTCTCCCTCCTCCTCCTCCTCCTCCCTGGAAACTGGCTAGGAATTTCTTGCCGCGTTGCTCAAAAGAAGAAAAATACAACTTCTTTCTCCCTTCACCGCCTTACTGATAAATAGTGTGTGTGTGTGTGTGTGTGTGTGTGTGTGTGTGTGTGTGTCCCGGTAGCCAGGGTCCAAAAACAGGCTTAATGGAGGGAGGAGTTTTACGAGACCGAAGCGATTTGCCAGGGAGATGCCAGGAAGGGGTTTGCCGGAGCACCATAAACGTCTAAATGCATAATGCCTTTTTCTACGTTCTTTTACGACCTTTAAGTGTGTGTGTGTGTGTGTGTGTGTGTGTGTGTGTGTGTGTGAGAGAGAGAGAGAGAGAGAGAGAGAGAGAGAGAGAGAGAGAGAGAGAGAGAGAGAGAGAGAGAGAGAGAGAGAGAGAGAGAGAGAGAGAGAGAGAGAGAGAGAGAGACAGACAGACACAGGCACAAATAGACAGACAGGAGCGGAACGAGAGACAGGCTATGAGAAACTACTATGATATATTACTTGATTATGGTGCAGGAATAAGTTACTACCAACAAGACAACATTAATAACTACCACATTACAATCCCGATCAGAATATTCCCACACTCAAACATTACCTAGCAAACACCGTCTCCTTCTTATACCAAGCAGCAGCCGACGCTCATATCGGATACACCTACACCCATACACCTATAAATCTACCTCTCTACCTAGGAGCCGCTATCTACTCATCTATCTCTATCAGTCTGTGTCTGTTTATCTATATCTATGCATCTTCAGATACTAACAAGCTTCTGGTCGCAGCAATGAATACTCAATAGGAGAGTTACGTTACATTACTGGCGTCACGAAGGGAATTACTATTTAGCGGTGTACTATTACTAGGAGGGAGAAGCTTATACGCACTGCCACATGCTATATAAAAACGTATTCTGCATCTCTCTTGATACCCAACGCAACGATCATTTTTAATTAAAGACGCAGTTAATACTTGTTTTGTTTTCATACCGCTGTAAAAACGCTGCATTTCACAGTTATCAAGCTTTGACTAAGCTTTAACTAAGGCCTCTCCACTAACGCAGGAAGGGTCGGGAGAGGCCGCTACCTATATCACGAGAGGGGCCGCCGCCTAGCACCCTAAGAAGCTCGGCCGGCATGTTTCTCGCCTGCAAAAATGTGCTGCCGTGCTGATGTGGCGAGGAGAACGGGCTAATGAGGCTCTTTTTGTCGTTGTGTGTGTGTGTGTGTGTGTGTGTGTGTGTGTGTGTGTGTTTTGCCTTAACTGAGATATACGTTCACAAGCTATTGACATGAGATAATTAAAGTTATAATGATAGATTCGAAATAAGGATATAAGATGACAGCATAATGGCGCATGATTAAGCTATTATGATAATGAGTAACAACAACAAGAACAACAACAACAACAATTATTAATAATAGTAATAATAATAATAATAACAATACTACTACTACTAATAATAATAATAATAATAATAAAAATAATAACATAATTATAACAATAATAATAATAATAATAATAATAATAATAATAATAATAATAATAATAATAATAATAATAATGATAAATAATAATAATAATTACAATGATAATGAAGAGGAGGAGGAAGAGAAGGAGGTAGAGGAAAAAGGGAAAAGGGAAGGAAAGGAAGAGGAGAAAGAGGAAGGGGAAGAGAAACATCGCCAAGAATTGAAAAATAACAATGAAGATTTTGGGAATGGAAAATCATATATGTGTGTGTGTGTGTGTGTGTGTGTGTGTGTGTGTGTGTGTGTGTGTGTGTGTGGACGGGGTACAAGCAGCTTAGTTCAATAAACACAGATGAATTTACGGTCACGAGGGGAGGAAGATAAAGTTACGGGTTATAAATCTGCAAAAAAACATGCGAGCACGGTAGCCAAATTATTACCCGGGGCAGGTTTGGGCTCTTTTTTATACGTTTTCCTTGCTTTGATAATGCTGCGGGTGCTGCAAAAAGCTGTAAATATTTATCTCATTACCCGTAAAGGCCTCTTGATGTTATTTATGTGAGTGTAAATTTACCGCAGGATTGTGAGCATGGTGAGTGGCGGAGGCGGCGGGGGACAGCGGCGCGGCGAGGTCCAGGAAGACGCCTCATTAGGAACGGACACGCGGAAAAGCCAAGAACGGCGATAAATCAGTTCACCCTTTTTTTTTTTCGTTTTTTTTTTTCTATACAAACACGGGCGAGTACAGGCTGAAGGTTCATAATAAACACAAGATTAAAAGACCGCTATTTGCCGCTCCATAAATTACAAGCAAAGGAAATTCTAATTATAAAAATGATTTAGTCTCCGAGGTGATCTTATTAGCTCAGCCGAAGATTTATGTCCGGCCAAGGCGACAGGACCCGAAGCCGATCATTTCGGTTAGTCAAGTGTATCACTCGACCGGAAAAAAATATATATAAACTTGGTCTTTTGAGAACTTGTGGCAATAAAGACGGACGGACGGAATCGAGAATTTTAGTTACATTGATAAGTAGGAGAGAGAGAGAGAGAGAGAGAGAGAGAGAGAGAGAGAGAGAGAGAGAGAGAGAGAGAGAGAGAGAGAGAGAGAGAGAGAGAGAGAGAGAGAGAGAGAGAGAGAGAGAGAGAGAGAGAGAGAGAGAGAGAGAGACTTTCATTGTTTAAAGGGGCCACACATCACAGGGGCAGTCGCACGTATCCGCGGTTTTCGTGTTGGTTTTCAGTGGCAAGGCGATTGATTGTTAGTCTGTTAGTACCGCTCGTAGAGGAGAGTACCTCGGTTATAGTACACATTATAAGCATATTGATACTCGTGCTGGGTGTATTACAAGTCACGTACACCAGAAACACCGCCGTTATGAAAGATTGATGATTCGCGAATGTTCAAACCTGCCGTCCATCCAGGAGCAAGGGGCCGAGGCGGGTCCAGGAGGGGGGAACTGTGCGATCTGCGTCTAGCAAGATATAAAAAATAGTTGGAAAGTTTCGTTTAGTCGGCGCAACATCTGTCGTTATATGCCGGAGAGAGACAGAAGGGGAAGGAATTATAGAAGGGAACAGATCCCAGGAGACGGGACACAACCCCCGATTAATACCTGGTACCCATTCACTGCTGGGTGGATAGGGGCGTAGGGTATCGGAAAAGCCGCCCAAAATTTTCCACTCCGCCCGGGAATCGAACTCAGGCTCTCTCGGTTGAGCCGAGTGTGCTAACCACTGCACCACGAAGCCCCCATAGCAAGATATGAAGCCTCTTGACATTCTATAAAGCGGGTTCAAAAGCATGGTATTAAAGTGTAAACAACTCAAAAGTAACTTTAACTATTTCACCATTACTAAACAATGAGTGTACAATAGCTGGCTGGCACCACCGCAAGGACCTCACTGTTGCCGACACCTCCCCTCCGTCCTGAACTCCCGCTCGTTAAAGACCGATGATCATCAATCTCTTTTTCTTTTCTGGTAATGACCAAGTGATGGTCTATCGCGATCACTACTTTAAGGAAACTTAATACAACACATACTATCATCGCAGCCAAGTTTGAGGAGGGAGGACTCCGATACAGGAACCAGGATGCAGATGTGGCGAGGAAAGTTGTGTTGGAGGAGGAGGATCAACTTCACAACAGCAGTACGACCTTTTACACGCGTCACCTGTCCTTGTCCTTGTCCTGTCCCGTCCCCGCGGTGCTCAGAGACAGTGTGACTTACTGGCGCAGACACATCAGTACGCGCACGCCGCACTTTTGCACCGATACATAACACATATAAAATCAACACTTCCCGCGGGGCACTGACGCCGCTGGTGCAGGGGTGGTGGGCCGTGGTTATCTCAGGGGGGGCGGGTTACGGGGAATATAGTCAGGGGGGGGTGAGGCGAGGGTGAAGTGATGACGGAAGCGCCTGCCAGCCAATGACACGTGACGGTGGCACGTGCCGCGGCCAATCACAGCGAGGCCGGCACGCGCCAGGCTGCCCTCGGGGGTGAGACTGATGATTGTGTTTCGTTCCATCCTTACTACAAAACCATCATCGCTGGTTGCTAAAGCAAAAATACTGGATGCAACGCTATAGTTACTACAGCCAACACTGAGTCACTTCCCAATCAGAGACAGTGGCTGGTTGAGGTACAAGGCACATTTATAAACAAAACGCCAATCATGACTGACAACAAATACCACGAAATATCGCCACCAGAACTCGAGATCATCATACACGCTTTAACTAGCTTTGTTTGTTTCTTTTTCTAGGGCATAGTTAGGATGTTTTTTGTTTCGTTGATCTCAGACTGGCTTACAATCCAATTACAGAAGGTCTGCCGTGTTTAAATACCAAGCTGTCAGCTGGTCAACACACGCCACGGCGACCCTTGTCCACCCTGATTAAAACAGTCCAGGCCGCGCGCCGCCACGGCCACATGTCCATTGTGTGTCCAAGGTGAAAAATGAGCCTTTAATTAGGTCAACACACCATCATTCACTATTAGAGAATAATGCGGGTAATGTGTGTAAGAAAGGGCCACATCCACGTTTGTCATTTAAGCCTCGTCAACCGGAGTGGCGGGCAACACGCTACGAGCCAATTTAATGCTGAGTAGTCTTTCTTTGGCCTGCGTGTGTTGTCGCTGGACCTAAACTCTAAGGTCTATAGGGAAGTTACAAACATCATCCCCTTCCTCGAGATAAAACATCAAACTTTTTTTCGTTCGGCAGGAATGCATTCCACCACCCTTTCGTACGTTTTCCTAACAAACACAATATGCCAGAGTGAATACATACGGACGCTCCCGCAGCCCCTACCTGTGAGTGGTGCTCTCAGCTCTGTACGTAAGTACAGTTTTTAATAAAAGAAAGCACTGCCATCTCTCAAGAAAGAGGCTTTGTGGCTCGTATCATTAGGAATATTCAGCTGCTGTTATTTTATTGAATTATTTTTACCGGCTCGTTGGCTGGAGGGGCTATATGAGAGCCCTACAACATATAGAGTTGGCAACCGAACATGACGTCAGGGATGGGGAGCGGGAGGGGAGGACAGGCGTGGGAGGGTTGGAAAGGAGTCGGTATGGGACAAACACTGCAGCATTCCAAGTTTCGACTCGTTCAGACGACACGTGCATCGTTGGTCAACACAAATGCTGCAAAACTAGATTTTTTGGTAAAGGAGGACGGGGTATCATATCTATTGAGAAACTATAGAGATGTGACACCAGTTTTTTTGTTATTTATTGTCTCCCAGAACATAACATCTGCGTCGACACGTTTAAAGGGCCTCTACTAATCCATGTGCTTGACCTTTATATCCATTATAATATTTTTCCAATAAGTTCAAAGCTTTTTAAGTCTGGCTGCAGAGGTTCGGTAGTTTTGTATGGCACTACAGTTGGTTGATAACATTGTGCACTTACAGCGGTTAAGAAAAAATAATTATTACCAGAACAACTTTTCTCCGCCTCTGACACTCATCAAGGCTCTCCTTGCTCTCGCTTGATGTTTGTTATCAGATATAAAATAATTTTTTCCTGCATGTGTGTGTGTGTGTGTGTGTGTGTGTGTGTGTGTGTGTTAACCATTAAAAGATGTTTGCTATGAGTGCATGATATTATCGTGTGGGCTATTTGTAAAGGGTTCGCTGATACGCATCTTTGTGATCAGATAAGTATCTTCCTGCTCTGATTATTTTTTTCCCTATAAACAGCATCCTACAGTTTCAGTTGCTGTACATGTCTATCTATCTATTTATCTATCTATCTATCTATCTATCTTTCTATCTCTACACACACACACACACACACACACACACACACACACTGGAACCTTGTGAAAGTAGTCCACGCTGCTCCACTCCCCTGCCTGACCGGCCGCCGCCCGAGCCCAGCCAGGCCAATTTCTAGACCTACCCGCGCGGGGAGGTGATGTAGGGAGACGCTATCGGGCCGCATCGCCCCGCCACAGGCCAGGCAAGCTAAACGCCTCTGACTTTCGACGCCACGGGAAGAGCATGATCGCTGAAGCCCACTTGTATTAGCGGAAAATATTTTAATTTGGAATGCACGTAAAGAAGCTAGATTATTGTTTTCTGTGCGGCGGATGACGTTACTTATTGAGCCGTTTTACATAACAGCTTTAGAAAGTTGTAGTGTAACGCATGAGAAGTATGTAAATAGAATCGCCGAGGGGCCGCGTAAAATACAATGGCCGTCGTAAGGGATACTATTATTTTTTTTGCTTTGTTTTAATAATGATTTTGTTTTAATAATATTCGCAGCGCTGATTATTGTTTTCTTCTCAGGTGAGCTCATTGTTATATTTTTAGTCCTCGCATCACCGACGCCTCATCGCACATACACAAAATTAAAAATAACAAAATAAAAATATACAATAAAAAATAGATAAACATATTTTTCTTGAACCATCACGTCCATTTCTCTTTTAACAGACAAGAGTATTGCAGATCTTTTTTAGGTTTCATATTCTTACAAGGTTTAGGTAATATATACAATAAAAAATAGATGCAAATAAATATAAACAATAAAAAATAGATAAACATTGCAGGGATCGATATTTTTCTTGAACCATCACGTCCATTTCTCTATTAACAGACAAGAATATTGCAGATCTTTTTTAGGTTTCATATTCTTAGAAGGCTTAGGTAATATATACAATAAAAAATAGATGCAAATAAATATAAACAATAAAAAATAGATAAACATTGCAGGGATCGATATTTTTCTTGACCCATCCTTTTCACGTTCATTTCTCTATTAACAGACAAGAATACTGCAGATCTTTTTTAGGTTTCATGTTCTTACAAGCCTAAGGTAATATATACAATAAAAAATAGATAAATATTGCAGGGATCAATATTTTTCTTAAGCCATCACGGCTATTTCTCTATTAAAAGACAAGAGTATTGCAAATCTTTTTTAGGTTTCATATTCTTACAAGGCTTAGGTAATGGTCCTGTTTGTTTCTAGGAGCAGAGGAGACCTTAATGCACGCGAATAAACGTAACCAGGTGAGATAATTTACGTATGGCCCTGCGCCTGAAGTGATGCTGACTTAGCTCTTCCGGTCTCTCTCTCTCTCTCTCTCTCTCTCTCTCTCTCTCTCTCTCTCTCTCTCTCTCTCTCTCTCTCTCTCTCTCTCTCTCTCTCACACACACACACACACCGAATCCATGCACATATATGTAAGCAAACAAGTGTCCGTGTAAATCAAGCAACACGGAAAATAAAGTATTGAATCATAATAATAAGCTCATGACGATAAGCCAAAGGAGGCGGAAAAAAACTCGATGTCCAAACTCTGAACTCGATGATTAGGAAGGAGTTTAGTGAGTAAGTGGCGAGCCTCGAGGAGTGGAGAGGAGAACCTGCATAAAAAAAAGAGATAGGCGTAGGCGGCAGACAAACCAAGGACTGGAGTGGATCGGGCTCTCCACATACATGGGCTGACGGTGGAGCAGCTAGATCTAAGCAGGCTCCTCCTCCTCCTTCTTGGGAATCTTGAGGAACAGGTATACAACCGTCCATTCTTAATTGAGTGTGCTGAAGGGGAAGCAGCGGCCTGGTTTACTTCACTTACTTTTTTATATACCAAGTCTCCTTTTTGTGGTGCATATTAAAACGAGTATGTGTTTGAGCATCTGTCGCATTTTACGTCTGTCCGTATGTATGTATCTAAGTCTATATATCTGGTTATGTCAGTATCCTTGTTGTCTGTTGGTATGTGTTGTCTTTTCTGTGCGAGTCTTCCTGCCTATCTATCTGTCTATCTGTCTGCCTGCCTATCTGTCTTTTTCTGTCTGTCTCTCTTTTAGTCTCAGTATTCTGTTTGTCTGTCTCTCACTCTCAGTAGGGAAGCTGCATTCTTAGATAGATCACTAATCATTTTATAGACAATCATTTAAATAAATAGACAGATAGATAGATAGATAAATACATAGACGAATAGATAGACAGGTCAAAAAGCAGATAGCTAGACGGATCAAAAGATAGAGAGATAGATAAGACAGAGAAAAAAAATAGACTGAATTCCTTCATCAGATAATATGAAAGAGATGAAGAAATCAGACAAAAACAAAAGAAAAAGTAGCGAGAGAAAGTAAGAAGTGAGAGGAAAAGAGGCAAAGATATTACCCGTGACCAGCAACAAACATTGTGCGCAACACCACCGCCTCAAAGATGTTAACCAATTCATTACGGGCAATTTTCCGCTTAATATGACGATGCAAGAGAGAGAGAGAGAGAGAGAGAGAGAGAGAGAGAGAGAGAGAGAGAGAGAGAGAGAGAGAGAGAGAGAGAGAGAGAGAGAGAGAGAGAGAGAGAGAGAGAGAGAGAGAGAGAGAATGGAAAGAAACTATGTAGGCTGAAATAATAATCATATTTTCACCTTTGAAGAGAGATTGAAATAAGAAAAAAATAAGGAAGGGAAGGAAAATAAATAGAAAACAAAGGAAGAAAACAGGAAAGAAGTGAAAGAACTTTAGAATATTAATTAGAAACTGATAAGGAAAAGTGCAAATATTTTCTACCTTTAAATAATTTCATTCTTGTATATTCAAATTCATAAAGGTGATATTTTCTCTTTGCTTACATTCTCTCTCTCTCTCTCTCTCTCTCTCTCTTATTTTACATTTTATAACTCTTCACTTGCCAGTAAAACACACACACACACACACACACACACACACACAATGAACCCCAATCCCGCTACCTCTGCACATATCCGCCCCCCCCCCCCCCCACCTCCTATCTTCCTACACACACCGTCACCACCTCCTACTACATCGCCAGTCTGCACACGGTAAGTATACAAACAAGCGGGGTCACGGGCTGCCCTACAATAGATCACTGACACACCAGATCGCTGTAATTATGGCGCAGACTAATCTTGCTTCCAGCGGCAAGAGGCAATGTTCCTTTGTTTACTTTACGGGGCTTACGGGTCACCACCACCACCACAGCATCTCTCTCTCTCTCTCTCTCTCTCTCTCTCTCTCTCTCTCTGACCCTCGGCCGCACCACCATCTTCTCTTCTTGCTGTTTTCTTACCATTAGTGACTCGGCTGATATATTTCCTCTCAACCCCCCCCCCCCCCCTCTCTCTCTCTCTCTCTCTCTCTCTCTCTCTCTCTCTCTCTCGGCCTTGTCACAGCAGCATGGACAGGTCTGTGCTTCCGGAGACGTGATTGCCCGGAAGCGTCTTTTCTCTTGCGACCCGGCTCAGTCTCGCCCGGGTACCCGCACACAGGTAAGGAAGTGAGTGCCAGGCCGTAGTGAAGCCAACTCTGTAAAGGTTAGTATAAGGATAGATAACACGTGTGTGAGCTTTATGTGTCTTTTTTGTGTCTGTGTGTTCATCTGTCTTCTTAGATTTAATGTCACGTTAAAAAGGTTTGGTATTTTTGTGAATAATTTATCGTTGTCCATTTATCTGTTGTATTAAACTTGTCTTCCATAGAAAAAGAGGTAACTTGCAGAAGAAAATGATATGGGCCAATTCTCGTATAGCGTGATTTTAATTTTCTTCTTTTGGTGTGTGTGTGTAGGGGGGGGGGGGTCCACACGTACGGGCAAAACAGAGAAAATAGCCAATTTATATTGATTGAAATGTACTGAAAGTATTAAGCAGCGATGTTAATGATCGATGAGGAGGAGGAGAAGGAGGATTAGCACCAAAGTTGGTATTTTGACAGTGATAGGATTGAAGATATGATCATAATGATAAAAATGGATGTTACACGATGGTATATTACTTTTATTATTATTATTATTATTATTATTATTATTATTATTATTATTATTATTATTATTATTATTATTATTATTATTATTATTATTATTATTATTATTATTATTATTATTATTATTATTATTATTATTATTATTAAAGTTAGGATATACAGAGATTTTCAAGAGTCAAGATATTTTACTGGCAATACCTGGCAACACTGGGTGATAGTTTCCGTGCTGGAGGGGCAGAGGGCAGGTAGCGCGCGAGTAGCCTGCTGCAGTGACATCACAAGAAACATTTACGGCTGGTTATGTTCACGCTAACCACACGCCGAGCCTGGCCGCTAGTGACGTAAGAGTTGTGCATTCCTTATGAAAACATTGTGGGAACAGCGAAGTGTATCCACTGAGTCTTCGCGGGGTTTCGTTTTCCAACATTCAAACACCTCACAAGAGCGTCGGGCCGAGGGCAGATCAGTGCACAGGGATACAATTACAAATGGTTATGTTCTCCTGTAGCCAAAATCCGAGCCAGGCCGCTAGTGACATAAGGCTTGTGTATTCGTAAAAGACAGCAACGTGTATTCTAACCAGCTTTCAAGGGAGTTTCATTTTCAAACACACACCACCACACAATGGCCGCCAGTGATAACAAGCGTTGGACCGAGGTCAGAACAGAGCTTACAACGGAGGCAATCGGGGAGAACAACATCACGCCCTGCATCATTTGGTGAGTAGTAGTCATGATTATGCAACCCATAAGCTTTCTCTTCCAGGAGGTGTGACATATTTCCTGTGCAAGGGGTAATATGCTTGGAGTCGTAAGGAGAGCAATACTTAAGAAGGCTGGCAGGTAACGATGTGCCCGGCGACGTCCCAGATTAGGTTGTTTGAAGGATATGAAGTGTGTTGATGGTTGTGATGTTGTTCATACTATATACCATATATTTTTACGACAAATTTAGTGCGCCATCTTGTCCAGTGTAAGCCTCCTGAATGCTGCACAGTGTGGCCTGGTGAGGGTGGAGAGTGTAGCCTAGTCGGTGTGGAGTGCAACGTAAGCAAGATTCGCAGCGGTTCAATAGGCGCACCGAACATCACAATAGGATTCAGTACGTTTAGTAGCAGGCGGTAATGTTATAATTGTATTTCATAAAGAATCCTTATAACCAAAAACTACCTATAATTATGAGTATTTTTTTTCTTGAACAAAACGTTGAATAAACAACAGAACAATAATATGAAAATACGTTCATATTTTATACGACAACTGTGGCCCGAGGTAGCAACGCACGCCATTTTGAGGGTATCAGATACCTTAAATAAGCATATTTTTACAGCGCAAAGCAGGTGATGTCACTTATTGTGACTTCTTGAGCTTTCATATTTATCTATTTGTGTATATTTCATGGAGGCATAACTTACATTAGTACTTTCAATTTTACTAGTGACGCGAATTTGTGACCATCACAATAGAATTTCACTCAATTAAATGAATCATACACCATAGAAATAATACCAGTGTGTGAATGAATGAATAGAAAGATAAGCACATACTTTGATTTAACTCTAGAATGTCTCGTGGATCATTTATAAATAAAAACAAAAATCTGGATAAGCTACTCTTCAGCCCACTGCCATTAGGTGCGCCTATTCTTATTTCGACAGCAAACCTAGGATCATCGTTATACTTGAAGCTTTAGAAGCTTGCTTTGGAGCTGATCTGAAGCTCTCATGAGGGAGGATCAGAGTGGGATGAGGTTATTTTATGTCAGTTTTTATTCATTCAATTTATTTTTGTATTTTATACTATACTTTTTTTATAGGACAAAACCTACGAAGTTTTTTGGTCTAAGAGTGCGAAATTCAAACCAGATTTTGTAGCAGTAACAATATTTCGTAATGTGATTACATAGCGAATGGTGATTAGGCTCCTAAATTTCGTTTTACACAAACAATCCATAATACATACTGCATCAGCAGCAGCGTGGCTTATACCAAGTGTAACGAAAGTAATTGACAAAGGAGCTCTAAATTTAATGGAAAAATATCTCAAAATATTCTAAACAATGATCTCTCTCTCTCTCTCTCTCTCTCTCTCTCTCTCTCTCTCTCTCTCTTACATTATCTTCATATTTCATTGATAAATATAAAACGTATATGTATTTGATGAAAACATGTACGTTAAGAGAAAGAGAAGAAACTTGAGCTTTAAAATACAAGGCTCAGGGCGGCTGGTGACGGTGCACTTTATACTGAACATATTTCCTCCTCTCGATTTCTCTGTGACCTATTTTACTAATCCTTACCTGTGTGTGTGTGTGTGTGTGTGTGTGTGTGTGTACTATTTGTCATGACAGGACGTATACCTCCCCACTAATAACAGTACTGCTTTTTTATCCATCGTAAGTGTTCTGCTCAACAAGTTCGGTACTGGTTTGTCCAGTTACCTTTTTTCGCTTATTGGGATTCATTTTGCGTTAGCTTTTATTTTCTCTCTTTGTACAGACTCAACGACGAAAACTAATCTCCGGACGGTAGGCAATACGAGAAATTTGTTATTTTAAAAACTAAATAAGTTACGTTCTAAGTTGTGAAGCAGAAAATCTTCATCAAGTATTCTGGAACGAGTCTTGTTGCTGAGGGGTATTAAAGAGCAGTTTGTCCATGAGGCGTTGTTATCAATTCTCTGTTTCCGCCACTAGAAAAAAAAATAGCTCAGTACATGATTTCCCTGCCCGCTTTCTAATTGTATGCTCGTAATTGCATCTGTTTTGATAATGTTGCATACCATTTATTTTTAATGTTATTTCGTATAATTCTCATGATATCAGCGGGCGTTTAGCGAGCTCATAAAAAAAACTATTTGGAAAAGAAAAAAAGCACTCTACTTATGGCTCTTCAACATTGCGCTTAACCCTAACCTCACTACGATTCTCTCTCTCTCTCTCTCTCTCTCTCTCTCTCTCTCTCTCTCTCTCTCTCTCTCTCTCTTATATACGCAGACAGACAGACAGACAGACTTTCACGCTTATAAACAAGTACTTATCAATTCTTGGGTCGCTGCAAATTAAAGAATGATAGAAAATGTATTTTGGTTTCTTTCGACACCAATAACGTTGTGCAATCCGTTGCGTGACGAAAGTTATAAGGAAAAGTGTTTTATAAACTTTCAAATATTTCGTTTGGATACATTCAACTACGGATCATTATGTGTACTGTTCTTTTATGTCTTTTAATGTGTTTGCCAGCGACTTTCGTTAACATTTACCCTGAATGAATGTTTTCGTGACTTTCTCTTCACTCTTTCTTGTTTTACTCTTCGATTTTTTTTTCACTGCCACAAACAGTCGAGTCAGGGCCCGCAGGTCTGTTATTGTTGGCTTCTTTTGTATACCTTTTCCACCGGCGGGCGGCGAGGACCCGAGCGCCGAGGAACGTGAGATTTGTTGTGTCGAGTGAATGAGGAATAGAGCAAGCGTAGATTAGGAGCCACACTTGTAATTAACTTAGCGATGGAGGCTGCCGAGGCCAAAGTGAATGAAACAATCTAAGCAATCGTCGAAATAGCCCGTTGAAATCGGCATGAACTCACGTGCTGACTTGTAAAATCCTGAAAGGTGGAGGAAGTGCGAGGCGCTTCTGGGTGTCCTGCCGCCCTCTCCCCCGGCCACGCTCCTAACGTCACCGGCGGGTACAGGCGCCACGGCCACGCCCGCCCCCTGATCAACGAGGAGAAAAAATGGCGGTCTTCAAATTACCCGCGAAGGCCACCACCTGAGAGAGTGCTTGCAGGTGCTAAAAATGACGCGATAAGTCTGGCCTGCTCACGACCATAAACCTTCGCACAGCCGGCGATAACGTGGCCGTCCCCTTAGCGGATGTGAATTATACCCGCCATAGCCAATCAGAGGCCCATAAACATCTGTTCTTGTCACTCCGCGAACGCAGCGTCGCAGCCGAGGGCGGCGGAGGATCCTTTTTTCCTGAAAGGGTGACTTCTTATCACCAGGCCTGACGAAAGATATTTCTATCATTACTGTTATTATTATCATTATTATTGAAGGCGAGAGGCAAAAAAACAAGATTTTGATAAACGTAGCACATGCAGCCGGCCCACAAAAACGCGGGCAGCACGGGGCACGCCACGCCACCTCCAGCTTATTCGTTAGCAGGGCGTGGGTGGTCCGCGCGTCAGGTGGCGGAGTGTCCGGCCTTCACCTGCACCCCGCCACCCCCGCACAGTCCCCGCCCCCCCCACTGCCCCGCCAGCATTGCCCTAGCTTCCTTCACCTGGCTGAGCTGTTTCTGCCATTTTTTTGTTATTTTTGTTTAGCCTCCCTGAAAATCTTTTCCACCAGACCTATTTAAATGTGTTGGGCAGAAGAAATACCCGAAACGAGCCAGAAATAGAACTGATAACGGTAATTATACTGGCAGATAATGGCCTAAAAGTGTAACAAGTGTACCGCATTGACTGAACTACGGATGAAATACTCTAGTTACGCATTAGAACAGAAATTCAAAAGAGAAGTTCCCAGTAAATAGCAAAAAAGCAGCCCAAATATTTCAACCCGTTCAATAGAAGTCTTCCTGTGGCTCTGGTAAAGACGCCGTAGACCTAAGAGCCCGGCGCCACAAGACCAAGGCGCCGCAGGTCTCTACTTCCTCGTGAGCCACTTCGCGACAAACGGCGCCGCGGAGGCCACACACCGAGCGTGAGATTCCTGCCTTTATTGCCTGGCGCTGCTGTCTCTGCCGTACTTATTGTTCCCGGCCTGCGACACCGCCGTAAAGAGGCTATACTTAGGGAATATTTATTGTCACTTCCTCCCCTTCCCTCCTTTCCTCCCTCCCTCCATCCTTTCCTATCTCCTTCCCTCGCCTCCCTCCTCGTCTGGGGCACTGGCTTTTGTTTTGTGTTAAGTTGTCAGTGTGGCATAAAGTGCATAATTATGTATCGAAGCTGTGGCATTGATTTTCACCATATTGCTATTTCCGACGATTTTTTATTTTTTTTTACTTAATTTCGAAAGCGTCCCTAAAGAGGCGAGCCGCTGAGCACTCCTTTCACGCCCTTGCGCAACACTGCTAAACTTTCTCTTACTCTGCGGTCATTACTTTGTTTTGCCGGGCATTCTCTCTCTCTCTCTCTCTCTCTCTCTCTCTCTCTCTCTCTCTCTCTCTCTCTCTCTCTCTCTCTCTCTCTCTCTCTCTCTCTCTCTCTCTCTCTCTCTCTCTCTCTCTCTCTCTCTCTCTCTCTCTCTCTCTCTCTCTCTCTCTCTCTCTCACACACACTCACACACACACACACACACACACACAGAGGACACCCGTTAGGAGGTTCACTTACCAGCCCATTTCGTGATCGCCAGGCAGCATCGTGACCCAGGTTAGGGAGCAGAGGGTGACCTTAGTTACTCCTGAAGGAAGGTTTTGAGCGATTCTTCTTTGTTCTTTTTTTCTTCTTGCTCCTCTTCTTGCTGCTATTCTTTCGTTGTTGTTGTTGTTTTTGCTCTTCTTTTTCTTAATGTTCTTTTTTTTTCCTGTTCTTATTGTTCTTGTTCTATTTGTTCTTGTTCTTGTTTTTCTTGTTCTTCGTGTTCTCATTGTTTTCCTTTTTCTTCTTGCTTTTCTTGTTCTTTTAGTTCTTGTTTCTATTTTATTTCTTTTTGTTTTATCTTCTTGTTTTTAACGGCATATACCTTGTTCGTGTTCTTATTCCTGCTGTTCTTGTTCTTGTTATTTTTATCTTTCTTATCTTTATCTTCCTTTTCATCGTCTATCTTTTCATCTCTCTCTCTCTCTCTCTCTCTCTCTCTCTCTCTCTCTCTCTCTCTCTCTCTCTCTCTCTCTCTCTCTCTCTCTCTCTCTCTCTCTCATTTTCACTATCACAAACAAAATGCAACCGCTCTTAACTTTTCTCAGCATCTTTTGTTTTCCCATTTTCCTCTTGAATTCAGACAAAAACTTGCATAGGTCTTCGCTCTTGCTTCGTCGTGGCACCTGTAACTTGTCCGTCTTCCCTTTACAATCGCACAATGCTGCTCTCTCTTCTCTCTTCTAGTGTTCTACAGCACGCCGAGGCCCCCACACTCTCGTTACTCATTCTTGACTCTCCCATGCTGTTCGCCAGTTCAGGTTTGCTTAATTGCCAACTTTACTGCTCATGTTACTGCGGAAAATATATGTTAGTATTTTTTCCCAGTGCCTTGAGCCGAAGAAGTACGATTAGTTTCATGTATAATATCTTTCCTTTAATTATATTTCATTTTACGGATTATACTCGGCGGAGAAATAATAATGTTTATGTTGTGCAAGAATGTGGCTACACCAACTCCATCAACAAACTCTCACCCGGCTGAATTTAACCAAAAGTTTGTGGGTGGCATTCCCTGGGGAGAAGGAGGGAGGAGGGAAGAGGAGCAGTAGGGGAGGAGATGAACAAGAAGGGAGGAGAGGAACAGGAGGGGAGGAGAGGAACAGGAGGGGAAGGAGAGTACCAAGAGAGGAATGGGCTGGGCGGGGGTCGAGAGGAGGCAAGGGGGAGCCAGGAGAAAGAAACACTTCCAGCCACAGTTTGTCACTCGAGGCGGCCCGTGCATTGGATTTTGACAACCCCGGTGTGGAATGTAATGCCCTAACTATGCCGCCGGTCAGAAAAACGAGATGCAGACTCACTCTCACGATCTGTCATCTGCAAAACATAGAATTTTTGGATGCATCTTGCCCGAGGTCCGGTCCATTAGGTTGTTTTCCTTCAGTAGCTGGTGGCCGTTGGTTGCACATCAGTTGGTGGTCTGTGTTTGTCTGTGCATGATCTCTTTCCCTGGATCTGACTGTGGTCCTCGAACAGAACACGGACGAAGGAAGACGGGGGAGGAGAATAGAACACGATAATATTTTGGGTAGGATAGTGTAGTATAGAATATTATATAGAATAGTATAACCAGCGTTAGCCGTAGTCTTCCACTAGCACACTTTTATAATTTAAGGACAAGATGCAGATCATGGGAAAATCAAACATATGATAAAAAAATACCTAAAACGCGCTGGCCATAAAATAAGAATGCAGATGAAGATGCTGTATGTAGGGTCAACAGCTGTTGGCTCCAGAGGTGTCTTGATACCCACCTTTGCAGCTTTAGTATCATAGGTCAAGCTGCCAAACCATCCCTCCCTCATTAGTTCATTTTTTAACTCACCACGCGCAAGGTACAGCAGTGTGGGTTAAGTGTGAGGAGGTTTATCGCGGCATTAACGAACTGTCCACACCACTGCCCAGCCCTCGACACCTCCGCCCTTTACTCAGCGAGGGAGGGGTGTGGGTGGTGCTCTCCCTCCTTCCCTCCCTCCTTCCTTCCCTCCCTCTCTCCTCGTGCCCTGAGCTAGATTGTGCAATTCCTCCGCATCAGACACGCCGAAAATTATGGCAGTTCATGGGACTCTCTCTCTCTCTCTCTCTCTCTCTCTCTCTCTCTCTCTCTCTCTCTCTCTCTCTCTCTCTCTCTCTCTCTCTCTCTCTCTCTCTCTCTCTCTCTCTCTCTCTCTCTCTCTCTCTCTCTCTCTCTCTCTCTCTCTCTCTCTCTCTCTCTCTCTCTCTCTCTCTCTCTCTCTCTCTCTCTCTCTCTCTCTCTCTCTCTCTCTCTCTCTCTCTCTCTCTCTCTCTCATTACAATTCTTTTACCTAGCCTTCTCTTATGATGCAACAGTCTTAGTAGATAACGTTAAAGTCCAAGAAAGAGATGCGCGTTCTCCTTTAAAATTAATATTCCATTGATAAAGAACTTCTGAATTAAACGTTAATCAGTCATAATCAATCGGGATATGCGCCTCATCAAAATGTCTAAGACGAGTATAGAGGGCAACATTGCATCTGGTAAAAACTGGGCACTGAGCACTATCATAGAGATAAATAGATAGATAGATAGATAGAGAGAGAGAGAGAGAGAGAGAGAGAGAGAGAGAGAGAGAATGAGCGAGAGAGAGGAGAATCTTAGAGTAATAAAACAGACTACACAGGCTTGATGGATTTCCTTGGTTGTGAGCCTGTACACCCTGGTAGCAAATGAGATCAAACAGCCGTGATGTATTAGCGTCTGGGCGGATACTTAAATCATAGAGGCGATGCTTCATACTGGGCGTGTTTGAGCGAGTTTGTCGGAGTTGCTGCCTCGCCACACCGGTCTCAGCTGATGTTTTCCTGCAGAGTTGGCTGAAGGGGGAAAAAGAGTGTAATTAAGAAAGGCATTAACTGGAAACTCGTATACGTTTATCCTGCATTCGAGCCCAAGGAGTTCAGCTTATTCATCAATGAAGTTGAACTTACATGAAGAAAAAACTATAGACTAACAATTACGTAGACTTAATCGAACCTGACACTCCCTTCATTTTGATCTTTATAGGAGTAACGAGGAACCAGATTTTTTCCTCTTTGTTTGCCTTTGAGCCTTCTCCCCTACTGTAAAAATATAAATACAAATACAAATAGATGGTTAGATAGATAGATAAGTATATTGGGAGGGGGGCAATAATATGCAGCGAGAAGCGACTCAGTAATTTTTTATCTGAAAGCTAACGAGAGAAAACGAAGAGACGAGAGAGAGGGAGGATAAGAATGCAGAGAAACGAGAAGTAAATAATTAAGTATGAAAGTGAGAGAACAGAAGAAAATAAAACAAAGAAGGAGAAAGAAGTGTAACAAAGGCTGAGTGTCGAACTTTGATAGTTTAAAAGATCTTAAGGGAGTGGAACTAAAAAGGAGTAGTAAGCACGAAGAAGGATAAAGTAAGCAAGACAGACATGAATAATTTTAAAAGCAGAAAAAAAGTCAAGAAAAAAAAACTTGAAAAGAAGAAGCAAAACAGAAGAAAGCGTGGGAGTCGAAATGAAGAAGGGTCGGATGAATGAGATAGCAGCCAGTGGAAGAGAGGAGGAGGAGGAGAAGGAAGAGGAAGAGGAGGTCAGAGAGAACGGGGATGGGTGGGCAGGTGGGTAGCATAGCGTGAGAGTAAACACAGCCTGGTAAGGAGCCAAGAAAGGTAGGGATGGGAAGATGGAGAGGGAGAATGAGAGTGGATGAGAGGGCAAGCAGCAGGGAGAAGGGAGGAGAAGGGGAGGAGGAGGGAGGACAAGCTTGGTAGGAGGAGAGGCAGGAGGAGCTGAAGAACAATAGGAGATAGTAATGAGTGACGAGTGGAAGAGGTAGGAGAGAACGAACGGGGAGAAGAGGAAAAAAGGGAGGAGAAGGAGATGGAGGAAGAGGAAGAGGAGGAGGGTGTAAAATGTACGACGGAGAGAAAGGAGTGGAGGAGGAAAGGAATAATGAAGAAAAAAAGAACTCCGTAGTAAAACGAAAAGAATGTAAGGAGATGGAGGAGTTAGTAAAAGAAAAGAAGCCGAAGGAAGAATAGATAAAAGAAGGAATAATGATAGAGAAGAAAGAAAGAAAGAAAAACAATGATGAAGAATGGGAGTTAGCGCAGAAGAAAGAAGACGATAAAAGGGAGCTGGAAGACGAAAATAATTAAAGATACCAAAAAAAGAAGCATGGGAAAAAAGTGGAGATAAAAATGAAAACAAGATAAGGAGAGATAACAGAAAAGGAGTTTGATAAGAAAAATAAAACGAGAACAAAAGAGATATATACAAGATTATCATAGGAGGAATATAAGAAAGAGATAAGAAAGAAAAGAAGCATAAGGAATAAAAAAAAGAAAAAAAATGATGAAAGAAGAGCAACATGAATAGAAGATAGAAAAAAAACACACTACACAAAAGAATAAAGAAAAAGAAGAAGCACCAGCCGAGTAGTAGTAGTAGAAGCGGGAGTAGCGTGCCGCCTAAACCATCAATCTTGGCGGCGGGCGATGATTCAGTCCTTCTTTTATAAGCAAATGGATCACACAAATGACCCCATCACGACGGCTGAGGGATGGCGGGGAGGCAGGCGACGGGGGCGGTGGAGGCTGAGGCGGCGGCTGCATCCCGTTAACCCGGCCCCCAGAGGCTCTCCACACACACACACACACACGCACACACGCACACGAGCCTCGGCCTGCCCTTCCGTCGGCCACGTGAAGGATGAGGGCACACGCTCGCCTCTAGTTTACATGTGGAGGGTTTACAAGAGCCGCCAGCGAGGGACGTCAGCCGCATGAGGGTGGTTGGGATTGATCTCTTTCTTATTCCTCCTCCTACTCCTCCTCCTCCTTCATCTCCTCCGGTTTTTTTTCTCCTCCCGGCTCCGTCTTTGTTTCTGCTGTTTCTTTTTTTTTCTGTTCGTGTTCTTGTGCTTCTTGTTCTTTGTATTGTTCTTGTTCTTCTTGTTCGTGCTCAGTTTATTTTCTTCTGTTTCTTTTTATTTCGATTTCTCCTCCTTTTTCTTCTCCCCCTTCTCCATCTCTTCCTCTCCCTCAATCTCTTCATCTTCCTCCTCCTCCTCCTCCTCTACTTTTTCCTCCTCTTCTTCAATCTCCTCTTCCCGCTTCTCTTCCTCCTCCGTCTCTTTTTTTCCTTTTCCTCCTCGGCAATTGGTCTTCTCTGTGATATGCATTGAAAACTGTTGCACACATTCTCGTGTTGACACAGCGAAGAGCCGGTACACTCCCTGTTATTATAACCTACACTGTCCTTTTACTCCTCCACCACCACCTCTCCTCCTCCTCCTCCTCCTACTACTACTACTACTACTACTACTACTACTACTGCTACTACTACTTCCACCACTACCAGGCATATTCCTTCTTCTCCCCTATTTCCTCCTCCTCCTCCTCCTCCTCCTCCTCCTCCTCCTCCTCCACTTCAATCTCCTAATGATCCTCCCACGAAGTAAATACATTCTCATACCCTCATGTCATTGCTATTTTCTCTCTCTCTCTATCATTCCCTTTCTCTTCCTCTTCCTTTTCCTCCTCCCTCCCTTCCTCGTGCTTATGTTTCTCCTCGTTCTCATCCTGTTCCGCCGGCCGTCATCAGTGTTGGGCCTCCTCAAAATCTAATGTTGTATCCTTTCTTGATTTGCGTCTGGGCGGGAGAGGACCTGGGAGGTTTCGACTTGGCGTTATTGTACTTGGATGACGCGGCGGCAATGGTTGGGTCAAGCGTCTTATGTGTGCGCGGGGACCTTTACCGACTACTCTCACCTTACACATGAGAAAAGGAAAGAACGGAAAGAAAGGAAGGACGGACAGCTCAAGACCATCACATGCATCCACACCAACGCACAAAATAAAACATATACAAGTACAATGCAAAAAAAAGAAACATATACATGGGTGTTGGAAGTGAATGGAAAACAGACATGCAAAGAAAGGAATCAAGAGAAGTGAGAGAGGAGAAGAAGAGAAGAAGAAAAAAAAACAGTGTGAGATAATGCTGAGTAAATTTCTTTCTACGCTGTGTTTTGAGAAATGGTCCCGCGTCGAGTTTCTTAAGAATATATTTCCAGGATTGTTTATGCGGCGAAGAGGAAAAAATATTGTTGAGGAATGAATTCACACACACACACACACACACACACACACACACACACACACACACACACACACACACACACACACACACACACACACACACACATGAGAAACAATGCACACACCTGAGCTGGCCACTACTAGGATAAATCAAATATATCTCGAGTCATATGAAAATCGAGGAAGGGGAGGGAAGGAGGAGGGAGAAGGAAGAATGAGAGGAGGAGGAGGAGGAGGAGGAGGAAAAACGGAGCATAACAAAGAAAGAACGGAAATAGGAATGAAAGAAAAAAAGAAGAACGAAAATAATAACAAGACTTGAAAAAGATAAAAGAAGGTTGGCTGTATCTAGTCTGAAGATGAGAGTATGTAGTCAGTCTTTGCCATGTTCCTAAATTGTTGTGGCATGGTGTTCATTTACTTGGATGGCTTATAAAAGGTTTTGGTTACGCTTTTACAATACGAGGAGAAAGAAAAAACTGCCTAAAATATTCATGAGAGATTAAATATATGGGAAGGAGAGGTGCATGGTGTCTTCATAATTAGGGTGAGAGAGAGAGAGAGAGAGAGAGAGATGTAAATGAAATACAGACAAAAGCTATAGAAAAAAAAATATTAGACAGACAGACAGACCAAAGACAGCAACAGGACTACACGAATGAATGACTCAGTAGCTAAAAAGATAGTCTCTCTCTCTCTCTCTCTCTCTCTCTCTCTCTCTCTCTCTCTCTCTCTCTCTCTCTCTCTCTCTCTCTCTCTCTCTCTCTCTCTCTCTCTCTCTCTCTCTCTCTCTCTCTCTCTCCCCCTCCCTCCCCCCTCAAATCTCTCCCTTCAGCCGTACACAAAAATTATGAATCAATACCCAAGTCTCTGCATGCACTTACCTTTATCACTTCCCCGCGTCGTGTATTTCATGTTATCTCGCTGCTTAATATTTATCCCCCTAGCGCTGTGGCTCATTACTGGCCCGTGGTGGGTTAACTCGCCTGCCATTAGGGGGTGCCGAACGAATGACCCTCAGCTGCCCCGGCGACGCTCATGCAAGTTTTAATGTTTTTTTTTTTTTATAGGTTCAGTCAGTGGATGGATGGTATGTGTATGTACTGTAGTGTTGTTAGTTTGTTAGTTAGTTGTGTTTGGTCTGGTTTTGTTTTTCGTCGTTGTATTGTTTTTCTTTAGTTGTTTGTGCTGAGATTGTTCTGGGTCTTTTTTTTTTTTTTTTTTTTTTTTTTTTTTTACTTCTTCAGTCAGTGGATGGCATGGTTGTACGTACTTACTGGTCTTGTTAGTTAGTGAGTGAGTTCTGTGTGTGTGATGTTTGGTTTGTTTTTCCTTCATATATATTTTTTTTGGGTGGGGAGTGTTGTTGTTGTTTTTGTAGTCATTTCTGTTGATTATTTTTTTACATTCCTATTTTTCTTGTTCTTTTATATGTTTCAGTGAGTGGATGGCATAGGTACATACTGGTGTTGTTAGCTTATATGTATGATGGTTGGTTGCTTTTTTCGTCTTTTTATCGTTTTTTTGTGTGCTGTTATCGTTTTCGTTCCTATTTTTCTTGTTTTTTTCATATTTTTACTCGTGTCCATGCTCCTCCTTCTTAGTCAGTACCTTTTTTTCTTGTTTTTTTCATATTTTTACTCGTGTCCATGCTCCTCCTTCTTAGTCAGTACCTTTTTTTCATCCCCTCACCACTTTTCCTCGTTATTTATATCCATTTAGCGACGTTTTATTGACCTGTTCCTTCCCTTCACGTTTTCTCACCTTGTTTCCCACCTGCATTTTGTTTTCCCACTCTGCTCCTTCCCTGTTCATTACCCTGTTTTTTTTTTTTTCACCCTGTTCCTTTACTTATCTTTGCTTTACTCACCCTGCGCCTTGGCTTCACCGTTTTATATTCACGTTGCCTCACCTTGCTTCTCACCTGCATTTTGTTTTCCCACTCTGCTCCTTCCCTGTTCATTACCTTGTTTTTTTTTTCACCCTGTTTCTTTACTTATCTTTGCTTTACTCACCCTGCGCCTTGGCTTCACCGTTTTCCGTTCACCTGCCTCTCGTTTTCACACTCTTTTCCTACTCTTCACCGCCTTTCCTCACCATTTTCATTACCCTTCTTACGTTTTATCATCCTGTTTCCTCATTTCTCTTTGTTTTTCTCACCTTGCACCTTCCCTTCGCCCCGTTTTCACATTCTTGGCCCCTTCCTCTTCACCCAACATGCACCCTGTCACGTCAACCGCCTCCCTCTACCTACACACACACACACACACACACACACACACACACACACACACACACCTCAAGGGCCACGCCACCTTCGTACCTCACCCCGGCACCACATTAGCCGCGCACCACCACCACTACCTGCACCGTAATTACAGGTATAAGCGTCGAGTTCATTTGCGAGAAATAAGTCGAGACGGAGAAGTTAGGCGAAGGGGCGGGGCGATCGTGGCGGGTCTACGTATCGGGCGAACCAATCACGAGGTTTCAAACGGCCGCATCCTCGCCATCCACGGGGTCATAATTACCCGGAATTACGAGAGTGTTTATACGCTTTTAAGCATGAGCGGTGCCCGATACCCAGCCCGTATATTACAGCGCGTAGGGCAAAGGGAGTTATCAAGTCGTACGGTCTGGGCGGGGAAGTGACTCGTTCAGGTGTAACAGTTCATGTGTGTGTGTGGGGAGGGGGGGAGGGGAGAGGGGTGTTTGTGTGGAGTGGGGTGGGGGGGTGGTAGGGGAAGGTATTTGTGTGGGGGGAAGGGGGGATGGTCTGTGTGTGTGTGTGTGTGTGTGTGTGTGTGTGTGTGTGTGTGTGTGTGTGTGTGTGTGTGTGTGTGTTCTTTTTTCTTAATTTTTTCTTCTCTTTTCCGTTTTTCTTTGTTACTTTATGTATGTAATTATCGATCTTTCTTTTTTGTTTCTCTTTCTTTCCTTCTTTCTCTTTCCTTCCTTTTTCATTTTCATTCTTTGTCCTTCTTTCTTTCCTTCCTGCTTTCTTTCTTTCTTTCTTTCTCTCTCTCTCTCGCTCTATGTGTGTGTGTGTGTGTGTGTGTGTGTGTGTGTGTGTACATAGTCGTGGCTCGTGGCTCCCCTCTTACCGTGCCAGAGTTTACCACAAATGCGTATAGGTTTGTTTGGGGAGGCGTCGTCGTCTTGCTTTCTTTTTGTGGAGAACTTTCATTTTTTTCTTCGTTGTTTTCTTTCTTACGTTCTTAATTAGATTTTTTCTTTCATACTTTCTCTTTGTATCTTTCATTCTTTTTTGTTTGTTTTTTTCCTTCTTTGCTTCCATTTTTTTTCTTTTTTCTTTTTCTTTCTTTTTATTGTCTTTCATATTATCTCTCTCTCTCTCTCTCTCTCTCTCTCTCTCTCTCTCTCTCTCTCTCTCTCTCTCTCTCTCTCTCTCTCTCTCTCTCTCTCTCTCTCTCTCTCTCTCTCTCTCTCTCCTTCTCTCTCTCCCCCCCCCCCTTCCCTAAGACTCACACCATAATATCCTAAAATGTGGCAGAAGCGGTTTTAACAGTACAACCATTCCATTCTTTTAACATCCTTTCCCTTCCCTCCTGTGCAAGTGATGGTGGTGGTGAAGGGAGGAGGAGGATCACAGCGCATGAGAATAGATTCCGATCCCATGCCCAGGTGATCGTTCCTCATAAAAATAATGGATATAATACCCTGGCATTCAGTCATCCCCGGATCTTGCCCTTCAATTACAGAGGCGACGGCCGATAACTGGCAGCCTTTCAACGCCTCACGCCGCCTAGGGAGGAAGGGAGGCGGAGAAGGGAGAGCGTGAGGGAAGGCGGACTGGTGGAAGAGAGAGCGAAGGCGTGTGGGGAGTAGGAAGGTGGGAAGGTTGGCGGACTTGTGGAGAGCAGACGGGCGGGTGGTAGGTCAGTCCCTAATCTAAGAGCATTCATTCACTCATACATACATACATATATTGGGGTTCAGTCATGGCTTTCTCATTGACTCTATAGAAGGTTTTAAATCAGTGGTTTTAATGGATTATATTTGGTGGTCACAAGCATGCGTACGGGAGGCCTTTGCTTTCCTCTGTAGAACTCTATTTTTTCGTTATTTTTTCACACATTTTTATTTTCATTTTCTTAATTACCTTCTTTTCTTTCTTCCTTTCTGACTCAAATTCTCTCAGTAAGGGAGATTATCACAACACCTTTGAATCCATTATGTTTCTTTTCGGACATCCTTTTCGTTCTTTATATGAGTAGCGTGTCGCAAGGCATTGTTTAATATATTTATCCCTCGATCAGTCTCTTCCTGACACAAAAAACGATGCTCGGTTACTTAACAGGCTGTAAGAATGTAGCCGTGAATGTTCTTGTTGCTCAGTGCTGTAATGTATGATTGTTGTTCTCTCATTCCGCTATTACAGACTTGTGTTACTTCTTGTCTTCTGTAGCAAGTGTCTTTTGCCTTCACTTTCAAACTTGCACTTTTCCTGTTTCCACTTCCTCATCTTTTCATCCACATCCTCTACATCTTCCTCTCTCTCTTACTCTTCACCTTTTCCGTCTGTTTATTTACTTTTTCATTTCTACATCAACATCCCTTACCTCTTATTATCATTATTACTCTATCCCTCTCTCTTCTCATTTCTCAGTTTTCCTCTGTCTCGTCTTTCTCTTTTCCCCCATCTCCTCCTCCTCCTCCTCCTTCTCCTTCTTCTTCTCCATCGGCCTTTCCATCCTGAGTTGGTGTGCAGGGATACCCAACAGAGGATCCATTGTCCCCTTGGCTTGGTTATCGTCAGTATCACATTGTTTTTTTACACCATGCATTTATCTATGGTATTGATCTCCCTAGTTGCCCTGCCCCCCCCCCCCCCTCAGTTCTCTCTCCTCTCTGTCTCTCTGCCCCCCCCCCTTCTCTCTCTCTCTCTCTCTCTCTCTCTCTCTCTCTCTCTCTCTCTCTCTCTCTCTCTCTCTCTCTCTCTCTCTCTCTCTCTCTCTCTCTCTCTCTCTCTCTCTCTCTCTCTCTCTCTCTCTCTCTCTCTCTCTCTCTCTCTCTCTCTCTCTCTCTCTCTCTCTCTCTCTCTCTCTCTCTCTCGTACGTATCGGTTTTATTTTTTCCCCTATTTAATTTTCCCTTCATTTCTCTTGCTTTTATTTCTTTTTCTCTTTATCTTCTCCTTCTCCGTGTGCTTCTTCTCCTCGTCCGCCTCCACCTGTTCGTAACTCTTCTTACTCCTCCTCCTGTTCCTCCTTTTTTTACTCTTCTTTCTCCTCTACCACCAACCTTTACTCCTCCTCCTCCTCTCCTCCACCTTCACATTCTCCTCCTCCTTCTGCTGCTCCTCCTCTTCCTCCTCCTCCTCTTTCTCCTTTTATCTCCGCTCCACCTCAATTTTATTCTTAAACTTATTTCTCACCCCACCCAGTCCCTCCCATTCTCCCTCCCTTCCTCTCTCCCTCCCATCCTCCATCCCTCCCTTCTTCCCTCCCTCCCTCTCTCTCCCTCAGTGCCCTTCCTTACTTACACCCTCCCATTTTCCTCCATCTGATATTTTTTCTCCGTTTCATTATTATATACTTTTTTTTGCGTTTTACTTCTTTTCCTTATCTCTCTTGCTCCTTCCATTCCTCCCCATTCTCTTTTAGTGTTTTCCATTACGCCTCCCGCTGCGGAAAGAGACCTCAGCGCTGCGAGGCTTGAGAAGGCGAGTCGCGGGGAGATGAGGAGGAGGAGGAGGAGAAGGAGGAGGAGGATTTAGGGGGTTCTGGTATTAGTGGTCGCGTCGATGGTATACAAAGATCACGGTGGGTGTGGGCAGACATTACGGAATAGATACATAAAGGAGGAGGGTGAAGCTACAGGCGATTGCGGGTGGAAGAACGGCAGAGCGAAGCATATTAGATGAGAGGTTAGGAAAGGATACGCCAAGAGGGACACGTGGCTCTACTAGGAGTAACCCGAAGGAGGAGGAGGTGGCCAAGGAGGAGGAAATGAAAGGTGGAAAAAAATTGAAGAAGGAATTTGCGATATGTTGAAGTAGTATTGGGGGGATAGAGAGAGAGGGAGGGGGAGAGCGGGTTTAGCGAGAATGGGGAGAGAGAGAGAGAGAGAGAGAGAGAGAGTTTTGGTATATTTAACGAGGAACAAAAAAAAAGTTTGAAAAGCGTGGAAAAAGAAACCGAATGAAGCCAAACGGAAAGGAAGGAAAATAATATAGATAAAGAGAGAGAAGAGGAAAATTCAAGAGTAAGAGGTTGAATCAAGAAAAGGGAAAATGAAACAAGTTAAGAGGGGATGATAGAGAGAGAGAGAGAGAGAGAGAGAGAGAGAGAGAGAGAGAGAGAGAGAGAGAGAGAGAGAGATTATTAATATCAAACATTTAATTTCGCTATTTAACTAAGGTGGACTTTTATTAGAGTTACTTCGCTTCTCGCAAAACGGGACAAATCTGTCTGCTGAGTGAGTGACAGATTTATAAAAGTTTAGCCAGGCTTCCTCTACGTTGCAATCAACTGATAGCTGTATTTTTGTCAGTTTTTGTCGGGTTTCAACGAAATTTGCTCTTTTGAAATTGGGCACCATTACTTTATTTTCAGTCACTGTTGTTTGAGCTCTAATGTCGACGCGCACTAATTTTTGATCGCAAGAACCGAGATGTTCCCCTACCGTAACATTACCGACTAGATTATCTTGGGTTCCTATAACAAGGTCTAGTAAGTTATTTTGTCGAGTTGGCTCAGTAATCATTCGACTTAGGTAATTATCTTCTGAAAATTCGGTCATCCTATGCGACTCGCCTTCTGTACCCGACATTGTAGCCCAGTCAAGGAGAGAGAGAGAGAGAGAGAGAGAGAGAGAGAGAGAGAGAGAGAGAGAGAGAGAGAGAGAAGGAAAAAAGTGAAGAAAAATATAAAAAGAAAGACTTTATTACAAAATCACACCTATTAAAACCAGCTCACCTGAATTACCAAGGAAATGATTACAGAACCGAGCGATCATGTACACAAATAGATAAAAAGACTGCAGTAAAAGTTCAAATTTGATTATAATGGTGGCTCGGTAATGGGAAGGAAGAGGAGGAGGAGAGAAGGAGGAGGAGAAGGAGGAGAAGGAGTAGTAGGAGGAGGAGGAGGTAAAAACGGAGAAGATAAAGGAGGAGTAAGATAAAGAGGGGAAGGACGAGGAAGAAGATAAATAGGAGGAGGAGGAGGAGGAGGAGGAGGTGGACTAGGAGTAGGAAGACAGGGAGGAGAGGGGTGAAGAGACGTTGGACGCAGAGAAAAATGAGGAGGAAGAGGAGGAGAAGAAGCAAGACGGGGACTGGAAAATAACCATGAACCAAACTATCTCACATACCACAGCGCTGACTTCCTTTTTCGCTATCTCTTTTCTTCTTTCCTTATAAAAAAAAAACCCATGAAACGAAGAAGAGAACGCTGAAGACTGAAAACATGCATGAGCCATATAACAATTAGCAACTACTTAGCTATCCTCCTTTTCCGCTAACCACACTAACGAATTGCTAACTTTTTTTTTCTTTTTTTTCCCTAGTAAAAGAAAAATAAGGCGAAACGAAGGCAAAGAAGTATAGAATTAACATGAACCACTGAATTAAACACCACTACCCTATTTCCCTTGTATGCAATCTATGGTAATCTAAGTAATTTATTTTTCGCCTGATTTAAAAAGAAAGATACATTGAGTGAAAATGAGGAGTAAATTATAAACATTAACCCTTTACCATAATTACTTACCACTGTGCTATCTCCCTTTCATGGTAACTCATTTATTTACCCAATTAAAAAAGATACATCGAGCGAAGAGGAAGAGGAAGAGGAGGAGAGGGCGTGAGGGCGGCGGGCGGGGAGGCATGTATGGGAGCAGAGAAAGTCAGGGCAGCTCGGCGCGGAGGACCTGCAGCGCGTCACGAACTGGTTTCTTTGTGTCCGGGCTGGTGGGTCCCTATTTTTGTCGATATAATGACGTCTTAGTGTTCCCTCCCGGGGCTGCCGTCCGTGTATACCGCCACGACTATCACCGTGAGCATCGTGCCAGGCTTTGTTTAGTGCTGTTTTATCTGGTCTCTGCCTCCCCGAAGCCTCCATCGAATAGGAATATTGGACTCAGAGGCCGCATTTTATTACATGGAACAGGAGGGAGGCGAATTGTTAAAGGAAAGTACAGAATGCCTACCACACGATGCCGCTCCTGTGGAACCAAAACCGAGGGAGCTACCGTAAAAGCGCTATTGATATTCTCCTCGACATATTTTGTTATCTTGTACAGGAAATGAGGCTGTTCAGTGATAAAAGAGAGAATATAAAAAAAAGCCCGATGGCACTGCTCTCGCAAATAGTAAAATGAAGTAAAAAAATTATCCAACACAAAGAATCAGAATCATTTTGAGAGGTGTCTTGAAAGTGTTCAGGTCGTAGGCAGGAGGAAATTCAAATACAGAAAGGCTAACATTAACTTCTTACGAGGGATGAGTTTCTAATTATATACCTGTTTTTTTTTTTAGGCATGAACAATAACAGTAAGTATAAAGGAATGAATGAAGTAAAGACTATACGGGCTTCCTGTATGTGGGTTTTAGTGTTTGATTTCACCTCCTTCAAGGGACGGCGGCTCTCTCGTTAGCGGTATTGTGGTTAGTGATGGGATATAGGCATGAACGGGGAGTGTGTGTCATGCGAGGGTAGGAACCATTTGCCTTATGTATCGTATGTGCGTATGTGTGTGAGAGAGAGAAAGGGAGAGATCACACTGTTTTTATGGGAGAATTTTGTAGTTAGATATGATTCTTTTGTATGGGATATGTTACGATTGGTGAATACCTTCGCTGTCTGCAGCATAGAGTTGCAACAAAAAATATGCTTCTCCCCCGATCGTTTGGTGCTTTGTGTGTGTTTTGCTGTTTCGTTTCGAGTTTCAGAGAGGGTAGGTAGGTTTCGATGTTGTATTAGTATTTGTTGTTATTAGTGAGGTGAAAAGAGATACGTTTATTTGTGTTGTTTTGTAGGAGGAATTTGCTTTCTTATTGATGATTTAGATTTTTTGTTGCTGTTGTTGTCTGTGGGCATAAGAATGGATGGGCACTTTTCAACACACACACACACACACACACACACACACACACACACACTAACACTAACACTAACACACCCTTTGCCGTACGGTCCAACGCATGCTTGATATAATATAAAAGAAAGCGATTATACATACAATTTCCAGATTTATATTCACATGATCCGCTCGCGTCCGTCACGGCTTAATCCGGCACTCATCTCTTATCAGTCGCTGCTCCTCTTGCTTTATGTTATCGGCCTCATACATTGCCTACACCGTCCATTCACTTTATCTTATTGGCCCCGCTGCTTATCTCGCCGTTGTTTATGCTTTCTAACTGCGTGTTTGTGCTTTTTCCGGTCTGTTTGTTTTCGCTTGGTTTCTCTTCTTGGTTTCTTTTATTTTCTCACGCAGTTTCATTGTATTTTTTGTTGTACTGTATTTAACACCAAGCAAGGGATTACCGCCTTCAAGCGGCCCCTGACGCCTAAAGTAAACACCGTCTGCCCGCCACCTGCACCCGGGCCTCCTCCAGCAGGGTGTTGTGTGTATCCCACGCGCGGCCTCAGTCTCGCCGAGGACTCCCGTGAGTGATGGCTCACCGGCCCTGACAACCTGAGGGTGGAGACGCCGTTGACTTTTGACCTCAATAAACATGTGAGGACTACCTGCCTCTCGAGGGGTCCCGTCCAACACAGCAGAGCGAGAGGGGACGGGCGGCCCTCCCTCTCCTAAACAGTGTATATAAACAGCGGACAGCCACGTAAACACTAATAACTTTGTGTCAATTAAATGCAGCGATAAAAGTTATTTGCCATGGTGTTAAGATTTCCACACTTTTGAGGAGGTTGTAAGTTTAGGAGGTGAGGCGTGGGGCTCCGACGAGAGGACTTAGAAAAAGGGTGGCGAGGAAAAATGCACGTCGTATCTTGGTCATGATTCCATTTTATATGTGTTTACTTCGCTCAGTATCATCTTCGCTCGCTTACTAAAATTCACTGTCAGTTTTTTCGCTCGCCTTGTTCGGATCAAAGATATGGATCATGCCTGGAACAACACGGCAATCCACTATATTCCCCTCACACAAAACAATATTATAAGTAACTGAAAATCTTATATTCTTGAATTTACTATACTCTATGTCACTAGCGACATAAATAAACAAACCTTCCTTTGCTTTGTAGAAATAAATTGGTGGGACAATCACAAGAATTAGACTTTTTTTTGTATGACGTAAAGGTTGATTTTTTTTTACATGATGTATGTTCATAAGTTTTCAGAATGCTTGAATGGTAAAATTGGAGGTGTCGAATATAACTCTCTCTCTCTCTCTCTCTCTCTCTCTCTCTCTCTCTCTCTCTCTCTCTCTCTCTCTCTCTCTCTCTCTCTCTCTCTCTCTCTCTCTCTCTCTCTCTCTCTCTCTCTCTCTCTCTCTCTCTCTCTCTCTCTCTCTCTCTCTCTCTCTCTCTCTCTCTCTCTCTCTCTCTCTCTCTCTCTCTCTCTCTCTCTCTCTCTCTCTCTCTCTACACAGACAGACAGACAGACACATGAGAAACGTGCATGAGGGCTATCAGCGGTCATCTAGCCAAGGTCGGTGGTGGGGAGGCGGCGGGCCAGCCCTGGACGGTCTGGCAGGCCTAGCACCGCTCAGGGTGCGGGCAGAGCACAAACAGGGCTCCTTCCATGGTCGCTGTGGCTACAGGAAAGGTAATCCGTTCAATCAAATCATAATATATTGGAGAAAACAATGCTGCATATGAAATACGTCTAGTTAAGGCGAGTAAGCAGTCCTAAGGTGCTGAACTCGTGCCGGGCCAGGGCATAAATTGTGGCTGCAGCAGGCTCACTGCGGACCTTCAGGCGCGGGGGTGATTACGATTTGTACGGCGTGAAGGATGAGGCGACACCCCGAGCGGATGGCACAAGTATATTCATGACCTTCATTATGCATGTATGGTAATGCGGAGGGGGGGCGGGGGATGATGGGGTATGTTGTGTGCGTGGCCTGCGTGTGTTTGTTTGTTTATTTGTTTGTTTGTTTGTTTGTGTGTTTCTTTCACTGTCAAATACCCAACAGTGTCTATTATATGCATTAAGACAAGAGAGAAAAAATAGGCCGTTGAAGAGAGGAGGAGGAGGAGGTTGAAAAAAGAAAAAAAATGAACATGAAAAATAAAATAAAATAATAATAAGACGAACAAGAACAAGAACAAGAATAATAACAAGAAGTAGATGAAGAAGAATTTTGTTGAAGAGAAAAGGAATGTGTAGAGGAGAAGGAGGAGGAGGAGGAGGAGGAGGAGGAGGAGGAGATTGTGGGAGAGAAAAGCAGTGTGTGAAGGAGGAGGAGAAGGAGGATGTAGGAGAGAAAAGCAGTGTATGAAAAAAGAGGAGGAGGCTGTAGGAGAGAAAAAAAAGAGTGTAGAGAAAGAGAAGATTGTGAGGAGATAAAAGGAGTCTAGTGGCAGAAATGGAGGATGTGGGAGAGAAAAGGATGTGGAGGAGGAGGAAAAGGAGATTGTGGGAGAGAAAACAAGTGAGCGGAGGAGGAGAACGAGGAGGCTGTGGGAACGAAGAGAAATGTATGAAAGAAAAAGAGGAGGAAGCTGAGGAAGAGAAAAGGCGTGTGTGTGGGGGAAGAGGAGAAAAAGGACTCAAAAGGAAAAAGAAAAGGCTGTGGGAGAGAGGAATAGGAGGAGGAGGCTTTGGGAAGGAGGAAGAGAAGAATGGGGATGAGAAAGAGGATGGAAAGTGGGGGGTTGAGAGAGGCCTTGCAGGGGGAACTCCCACACTTGTAATGGAAGTGAATGCATGCAAATCAGCTGCACTAAACGCTACGCTCGGAGGACCGCGCATCATACTTTACTAGGCGAGATTAGCCACGCGTCTGAGAGAGCTGTGTACCATGAGAGAGAGAGAGAGAGAGAGAGATACAGATACATAGAGAGAGAAACAGACAGACAGATACATAGAGAGACAAACAGACAGACAGATACATAGACAGAAACAGACAGGAAAACAGACAGACAGATAGAGACACAGAAAGGCAGACAGATACATAGACAGACACAGACAGGGAAACATACATACATATACAGAGACACAGAAAGGCAGACAGACATCGACAAACAGACAGACAGACAGACTCACACATACATAAATACATACAGACAGACAGACAGAAAGACATAGAGACAGACAGACAGACTATCTGACAGGCACAATCAATGTATAATTCCCGACCCAAAAGAAACCCTGTAGTACTTTATAGTAAACATATTCAACCCTTTCGTAACAGGCATGTAGAAGCGAAGAATACTATTGATACCCGAAGCAGGGAGTTACGATGATAATTATAACCAGATTTTTCCTCACTGTGTCCCATAATGCCACGTGTGTCTTTGCAGGCTCTCCTGTTACCGTATAAGCAGAGGATACTATGTTTAACTCTTATAGTGGAATGCTCCGGAAAAGCTACGTCTTGCTATATAGGTTCTTTTTTTTCACGAGCATAACTTTTCGCGCGTCATTTCCACCTTTTCTTCCTCCTTGTTTTCTCTGCTCCGTGTCCTCTTCCTGCCTCCATGTTCATCTTTTCCCTCATTCTCAGTCTGAACTTTTGCTCTCTTCCCGCCTTTTTCTCTTCCTCCTCCATCTTCTCCTCGGCTGATTACAGACACCTCCCTTACCAGCACGCAAAGCCGTCCTGTTTTTTAAAGGAAGGAAGGGAAAGAGTGACAGAGGAACAGACCAGAAAGACAAGTAGGAGTTCAGCATGTGATGACTAGGTCTAGAATGCAGGCCACAGAAGGGACGAAAAAATAAGCCAAACAAGGA
>NC_066511.1:20884421-20929421 GCF_024679095.1 Eriocheir sinensis
CCACCATTACAGCCAGACTAACGAGGGATATACGCAGCCCACACAGTGAAGTATGGCGTAAAATGAATTGGGGTCTCCAGGAAGGCTCCGGCGGCGGTAGGAGTCTGGCTGTGTCGCCCCGCCAGTGTACGCGGAGGGCTGCCACTGCTGCTGCTGGTCGTATAATCTTTATTGGCGAGGCTGTATATCGTTTTGCTCTACAGAAATCTGGAAACGAGGTTGCCGTAAAGCTGAGCCATTAGGTAACTATTAACTAAGGTTTATTGCGTGTCCCAGCGAGTAATTTTAATTGGTCGTGAAACAGGAGAAGGCAAGGAAAAACTGGTTGTTTGTAGAGCCAGTCAGCCAGGCGCCCCACGGCAGGCATGCACTTCTTGCCTTGATTAAGATCGTTTTTGTGGGTGTGCTTTGGCTACCCGGTGATGGGGGCTGCTCGGCGCACGCGACCGTGGCTGCTTTTGGCTGCCAAGTAATTTGCTGTCTCGTTTGTCCTTAATGATGACTTGGCAGCGCTTTGACGCAGCTTTTTAGGTAAAGTTGCATGATTTACGACTTTCGTAGACATGGTAATGTCCACTGCATACAGTTATTCTAACACCAACATTTTCTTAATAGTACCACAGAAGTTAGAGGATAAAGGCAGGCAGTAGTGTGTGTAGCCATTGCCATTTAACCCAATAGCAATAAAATTTGAAGACATTTATTCACGATGCGTAAATACCTCTTAAACCACGATAAAATACCTTATTTCCAGAAGTTCAAATCCCCTTTCTCTCTCTCTCTCTCTCTCTCTCTCTCTCTCTCTCTCTCTCTCTCTCTCTCTCTCTCTCTCTCTCTCTCTCTCTCTCTCTCTCTCTCTCTCTCTCTCTCTCTCTCTCTCTCTCTCTCTCTCTCTCTCTCTCTCTCTCTCTCTCTCTCTCTCTCTCTCTCTCTCCCCACACACACACACGGCGAAGACAGGGAGGCCGTGGGGAAGAGAAGACAAACGATACCTCGCCTTACCCCGCCAGACTTTCCCATTTATTAGAGGATCAGCAGCCATCGACTGGTGTCAGATGGTTATCACGGCGCAGTGTTTCTCCGCAGCGACGTGGAGACTCTCTGTTATTTCATTTGTTGCATCCTCGCGTCTCCACCTGCTGCCGCTCCCACCCTCGCCAGCCCGCCGCGCAGCCCTTGTCCAGATAAAACAGAGGCTGCCTAATGGATGGAGATTTTTGCCCTTCCGTAATAGCTAGACACACTTGCTTGTTCCTCTTCCTCATTACACTTGGGAGTTTTTAAGGTTGGAGGGTTTCGAGGCGGACAGGCCGGCAGCTGGTGGTTCCTAATGGTGTGGTTCGGGGTAGTATTTCGTCATTAATATTTCCTAATAGTTTTCTTTATTTTAAAATGTCCGCTTCGCCGTCAAGGAAGCAAGTACGCGTTCTCGCCTCAGGTTCCCCGACCCCACACGGTAGACACGATGCCTCATCTACTCCGCCACCTAGACTGTCGATGGCTCGTATACCACCAACATCGCCTCCACTACAACTTCCACCACGACCACAATAAACAACAACACCATAACTACCATGCATCTTCGTCACCACCACCATCACCATCACTAACTCAATCACCATCACCAACTCAATCACCACCACCACTATCACCGCCACCCTCCCACACCACCACCACAACAGTCACCACCTCCACTACCGCCACCATCACCATCACCAACTCAATCACCACCACCACTATCACCACCACCACAACAGTTACCACCTCCACTACCGCCACCTTTACCGTCGCCACTAACACTACCACTAAACTATTCCTACCTCATCACAAGGCTCACCTCCCTCACCGCCGTCACTAATATTCTCACCATCACCACCATCGTTTGCTTATGCCGTCAGTGCCGCTCACTTCGCCCCCCTCACCATCACCTCCATCACCACCCGGACTATCCTCACCATCACTGCCGTTTCCTTACACGACCAGAATTATCAACCATTGCAGCGTCCACTACTGTCACCACCACCACCATTACCACCAACACTATACTATCACCCCCAGCACAACCTATTATATTACACCACTACCACCACCACCACCACCACCACTACTACTACTATCACCGCCACTATTATCAGCACCACCATTACTTCCACCATCACCACCACTGTAACGATGACCACCACCGTCACTACAGCCACAACCATCATCAACACTACCACCATTACCTTATCTGCCTCAAAGCCATACGCACACACCACACACACACACACACACACACACACACACACACACAGCAGACTATTCTTTCCGTGCTCAGCCGCTGCCACGCTCACAACGCAGACCTGCTGGCCGCCTCATGCATCGAAACATTATTTTACTGAAAATTTTAATCACCTATACCGTTTGCTTTCCCGAGAAGCCCCTCACAGGATGATGGGTAAGACAGCGGGTGTTCGGGGCATGGAGCAGTGTGTGTTCTGTAGTCTAAGCACACACAATTAAAACAGTAAGAGACTCGCTCCTCAACTTCTACAAGTAAAATGGCGCGTATGTCCCATTGTTATGTGATGAAGACATTTTTTGCTCTATATTGAGATTCAGGAAATTGCAGCTTTGATCCGAAAAAAAAAAGTGTTTTGTACAAAATTGTCGTCATTAAAGAGCCATGACGAATCAAAGCCTGAAATATTCCTTAACCCCAGTATTATTTTATTGAAATTATTCACCAAATATTCTTTTTCAGCTCACAAAGTTTCAGGAATGCATCGGCACTCCTTCGTTACTCCTGTAAAAATGAAAAAAAAGCTGACACGCCCTGGACTCTAATTAGCCACGAGGGGTTAAATACCGTACTTTACATGCATCATAAAGTTGTAAATCATCGACACTGTGATTAAGGGCCGCTAGTCTGCCCAGGCGCTGAATATTCCCAGAGTTGTGTTGGCAGAAGGCGGGGATCACGCCCACATTGTTTATTCTTTCAACAATACACGGAGCTAATTAAACGGTTATCTTCTGCACCCTTGCCTCGACCCCCTCCTTTTACCCCCGTGCCCATCGTTTCCTCGCAGCGCGGCCGTAAATTAGTCGGACTGACCGAGAGAGGAGCATAAAGTGACAAGACAAAAGACAACACCGGCACCCATCTTTAAGTCTCCCTCCACCCCTCGCTGGCTCCCATCTTCCTTCCACTCATTTCTTTCTTACCCCCTTTCTCTCTTCCTCCTTCCTTCCACTCACTCCTTCCTTCCCTCATTCCTCGCTTCCTTCCACTTCTTCCTTTCTTCTGTCCATCCGTCTCTCCTTCCCATCTTCCTTCCACTCATTTCTTTCTTACCCCCTTTCTCTCTTCCTCCTTCCTTCCACTCACTCCTTCCTTCCCCCTTTCCTCGCTTCCTTCCACTTCTTCCTTTCTTCCGTCCATCCGTCTCTCCTTCCCATCTTCCACCATTCCTCTCTTCCTTTTCCTTCTAAACACTCCTTCCTTCTCACATTCCTATCCTCATCCTTTCTTCCCCATTCTTTTCTTCCTCCTTCTTCCCAAACACTCCTTCCTTCCCCTGTTACTGTTTTCCTCCTTCATTCTATTCACTCCTTCCTTCCCCAGTCCCTCTCTTTCTCCTTCCTCCCATTCCCTCCTTCCTTCCGTCCATCCGTTTCTTCCTCCCATCTTCCATTCTCTCCTTCATCCCTCCCATTCTTCTCTTCCTCCTTTCCTTCTCCTTCCTTCGTCCATCCATCCCTTCTCCTTCCCGGACACAGGTACTCACAGGGCGCCACGTGCATAAAAATCCAAGTTGTCCAAAACATGACATTCCCTCTGGAAATAACTAATGAATTTCCAACCGGCAAAGAGACAGCTTCACGAGACTTTTATACCGCGCCTTTCTGTTGACTGACTGACTCTTGAGAATACTTTTTTTCTTCTGTCACCTCAAATAAATGATGAATCATGGTTTCCGTGCTTCACACCTTTAGTAAACACATTTTCTTGCGATCCTGGAGCCAGACACCAGTTTGATTTTGGTATTGAAGACTTCTATTAACTTAGGAGTATCAAAAATAAGCATTAAGTGAACCTCATGAGTTTTGCCTGAGTACATTTACACATAAGATCAATACATTATCAGCCTTAGTTACCATATTTGATCGGTCTGCTCATATGCAACGGTTGACAATATTTTAGCAGGAAATCAGTAGCTCGAAGCATATATAAGAAACAAGCTAAAAGGGAACACTGAGAGTCCTACCTGGATATATTTGAAAATACAATCAACAGTGAACCCCACATAGTTTTCTCATCTAACAAAATGGGGCTTTCTACGCTTAGTAGTTGATACCAAACACCCCCAAGCCGTGTAGGGCACATGCGGAATGAGAGCTCTCAGGATATTCATATGTTATAAGTAACGAACAAGTACCCTTACTCATAACGTCTTTGTTTGCATAGAGTGGAAGCATTTCTGCCGCCGCATGACGACTGCTGAGGGAACCCTGCGTAAGCTTCGTCCGGCGGTCCATGCGTCACATGATTAGCCGGGCAGGGTTGGCTTCCCAGGCAGAGGGCGTGCTTTCTTGAGGGAGAAGGAATGAGGAAAAAAAATAAGCTCTCGCTGTTCATTAGTAACATTCATGCTGCATTAGCCTGTTTGAATTTGGTATCCGCAAGCCAATGTCAACGTGGAGAATTTAATGACTTTATATTTTAGTGTGTGTGTACCGAACACACACACACACACACACACACACACACACACACGCACACACACACGTTGCAAAACTAATTAGAAGGAACGAATTAATGAAAAATAATGGAGGAACCGTTGAAAACACACTCTAAAACGATGCTTATTATCATAACGAAAATGATAAGAAGGAAAAGGAAAGGGAGGAGAAGGATGACGAGGTGAGCGAGGATGAGGAGGAAAAGTAGAGAGATGAAGGAAAGGAGGAGGAAAGAAAGAAGACGAAGAGAAAAAAAGAAACAGAACATTGGAGGGAAGGAACAGACGCAGAATGAGAAGAAAGAAACAGAGGGAAATCAGAGAGAAAAAATGAGAAGAAACACGGAAAGAAGATAGAAAAGAAACACCAGAGACAAAAAGGAAGAAATAATGACAAGGAAAAGGGAACCGACAAAAAAAAGTAAAAAATAGAAAACAGTTAACAAAAAGACAGACACAGGGAGAGCGAGAGACAGGTACAGAATAAAAAAGAGGAAATCAGAAGGGAAAATATTCATGGCAAAGCAGGAAGAGAAGAGAGGTATAGGAGGAGGAGGAGGAGGAGAAGATGCCGCTACTTGTGTTCTTAAGTAACTGTTGACACTTGAGTTCTCGCGAGTGTGTTGTGTTTGTGTTGAGGAGGAGGAGAGGGGGTGATGGAGGAGGTGGAGGAGGCGGTGTTACTCGGGTGTCGGTTGGATATACGAACGAACTAACATTAGCCTACCACCAAACATCCACAAACCCATGCATCCACCTCTTCACCATCCCCTCTATAAAGCATTCTCTCTTCCCACACCCACGCCTCATGCATCCACGCCACCTCTCTCTTCCTCCCACACAACACGCGCATCCTCAACCTCCATCGCTGAGACAACACTAAAGGAAATGGTAGAAATATTTACGTTTACGATTCTTGTGTCTTTTGATAGTTTTTTTCCTGGATATTTAAAGTTTTTGTTTTCTTATGTTTCGTAAAGTTTAAAATCTCGATGTTCGTGATCTGAGGTGAATGGCCTCCTCTTTTTATTTTTTTTCTTCCTTTCTTCCTTCCTCACTCTTTTCTCCATCTTTCCTTTCTCCTTTCCTCCCTGTCTCCATGATTCTCTCCCTTCCCGCCCCACCCTTTCCTTCCCTCGTCCCTGTTTTTCTTTCTACCTCCCTCTTTCCTTCCATAGTTCCCTCCCTTCCTCTCTCTTTCCCTCCATCCCTCCTCATACCTTCCCTCCCTGCCTGCCTTCATCTTTCTCTCCATGCTCCTTCCTTACCTTCCTCTTTCCCTCCATTTTCCCTCTTTACCTTCCTCTTTCCCTCCATTTCCCTTCCAGCCTTCTCCTTACCTTCGTCTTTCCCTTCAGCCATCCGTTCATGTCTTCTTCACTCCTTCATTCTCTCTATCTTCTCTCCGGCCCACTTCTTACCCTTCCCTTCCCGGCCCCCTCCAGCCCTCCGTGACTCTGTGCCTCCTCCCAACCTCCCTCTCTCCCTTCCTCCCTCCATGTCTCTTTCTACCTTCCTCTCTTCCTCCCTTTGTCCATGTATCTGTGCCTCCTCCCAACCTCTCTCCCTCCCTCCCTCCCTCCCCTCCTCTCTCCCTCCCTCCCTCCAGTCTCCACACGCGTCTATGTGCTTATGATAATCCCCGAGCATTTTTATTCCATTTTCCATGAATCATTAGCATACATTTTGCTCTCGACTCCCTCGGCATATCTGCATGAACAGCTGAATTCCTTGATTATCATTGATCTTTTTAACTTAAAGCCCACGTACTGCAAAGGTCATTATGCATGTTTTTTTTTTTTTTTTACCAATTTTTTTTTTTTTTTTTTTTTTTTTTTTGCACTTCAGCACCAACGATCCCGCCGCCGTCTCGAATTGCACGATTAGATAGATATTTTTTTTTCCATATTCTTTTCTTTATGAAGGATGAGCTCCGGCAGTGTTCTTGGCCGGCAGTTTTTTTTTTTAAGCGTTGCCGCGAAAGTGCTTGTAAAAGAGTACATGCATAATGTAACTGCGCGTACGAAGGACAGGGGAGGGGGAAGAAAGGGATGGGGAGGAGGGAAGATAGGAAGGAAGCAAGGAAAGGAAGGAAGGAAAGTAGGGAAAACAGAAAAAGGGAGAGACCGGAGAAAAGGGAAGGGGAGGAGAGAAGGAAGGAAAGAAGGCAGGACGGATGGAAGAAGGGAAGGAAGAAAGAAAGGAAGGAAGGAAGGAAGGAAGGCAGGATGGATGGAAGGAGGGAAGGAAGAAAGAAAGGAAGGAAGGAAGGAAGCAATATAGAAAGAGGGACAGAAGGAAAAGAAACTATAAGATAACAAGCGAGCAAGCAGACAAACAAGCAAGGAAAGAAAGAAAAGAGTAAAAATAAGAAAAAAAGGATAGAAGGAAGTAATGAAGGAAAACAGAAGAAGGAAAAGATAAAGGAAGAAATTATCGAAGGAAGAAATTCAGTAAGGAAGAAAGGAAAGAGATGATTAACAGCAGACAGACAAGCAGGTAGGCAAGCAGAAAAGAAAAATACACTGAAGGAGGGAGAGAGGGAGGCAGAAGAGGCGGGGGTGGCATGGAGGGGAGGAGGGGGGGTAGGAAGGGGGCGTTGATGAAGCAGCACAGTATTTTGATGATTTGTCACTGTAAGGCTTGTGTATGCACCTGCTCCGTCAAGGGGATGCAGTCACCACCACCACCACCACCACCACCACCACTCATCCTCATCACCACCACCATTCACAACCATTACCACCATTCACCCCTCCCTGTCACCACCACCACACCGCACATTCTCCGCCATCACCATCCCACAATTTATCTCTTCACTCCTCCTCCTTCTACTCCATCTCCTCCATTACTCATCAACGCCACCCCCCCCCCATACCACCACCTCGACCACCAACACCGATTGCAACCACCACCACCACCACTAATTGCATCCACAACCACTAACAAGACCACCACGACTGATTATAACCACCACCACCACCACCACCGCCATCAACTTCATCACCACATCACCACCAAGTGAAGCACCAATATTAGTTCACCACTGACACTATCATCACAAATACCACCATCACCACTTCATATTAGCATCATTATCATCACTATCACTACCACACAATCACCATCACCACCACCACCATCAATATCACTAATCATAACTATCAACATCACCACCACCACTTCGTATCATCATTATTATCATCACCACCACCACACCACTGCCACTACACCATCACCACCACCATCACCACCACTACCACGTTTTGTTTCATTGCTACCCTCCCCACCGCAATCACCATCAGGGAATTTTCTCGCTCATGACGCGGGGGAAGAATAATTGAGGGAAAGAGAATTTATCGTACAGGAAAAAGTGACTAAATTTGAGCGTAAATAGAAGCCTGTTGACCCCTGACCCTTCGCAGAGAGTTACAGGCGGCATATAAAACACGGAATTTTTATATGTATACACCTGTTTTTTTTTTTCTCAGTCAAACACACACACACACACACACACACACACACACACACACACACACACATACACACACACACACAGGGTACGTTTTAAACAATCGCAGTCGGCAAAACAAAATATGTAGAAAAAAATGGACGTTGCATTAGCCGAAATTATGGTCATCGAGTCTACTGTAGTGTGAATAATATGACTTTTATCGTAGGAAAAATGTAGAAGTGGTAGTAATAGTAGTAGTAGTAGTAGTAGTAGCAGTAGAAGTAGTAGTAGTAGTAGTAGTAGTAGTAATAATAGTAGTAGTAGTAGTAGTAGTAGTAGTAGTAGTAGTAGGATTCGAAATTCTGACTGGCCGTGATACAACAATGTTAATTATAGAAGTAATATTAGTGGTACTAATAATTATAAAAACGACATCTATACTAATAATATAACGAAAAATAAGGAAAGACAAATACATTAAATTAAGAGAAAGGAGAGAAGCGAAGAAGATTATGAATGACGAGAGAAAATAATTAAGAAGAAACAGAAAAAAAGAAAATTGCTGTGTGAAGATGAGATGTTCGCTGCAAGGACAAATTATTATCCGCCTTCCTTCTATACGTGACCCCCCCATAGTGTCTCCTCCCCGCCGCCTCCCCAACTCCCCCACCCTCACACACGCCGCCGCCGCCCTGTTCCTGACCTTCCCCTCACCAAGGTCCACAAGTCACCCCCACGAGCCGGTGTGAGTACCAGTCCAGCGCGCCACGCCCTCCCTCCCTTGTTTGGGGTGGTAGTGGTGTTGAGCCCTGCTATGCGGCGCTGTTGGTGTGAACCCTTTTGACCAAACGAACCTTGATCTCGAGCTTGTTGTCCGTTCTTTAAGGGTTGGATATTATGTATTTCTGTATATATTTGGTATTTGGGTGAAGAGTCATCTACCAAAGTGAACAGCATTTTTTTTTAGCGTAGTGTTGAGATAGTGGTAAAGCGAAAAAAAAAAGGGCTAACCAGACTTACTGTTCCTTCAAAACTACGAGAATAAGAAGCTAAAAAAGTAGAATCATTGTGTAATCTTGAATATAGCGCTTGAAGACAGAGGAGCGCTTTTTTTTTATTTTTTATTTAGTTAAGGAAACAGCTCAAGGGGAAAAAAAAAGCCCGCTAATCACTGCCCGTTTTGTTTGTTTGTTTCAGGACAGAGACAAGACAGAGTTCGAAGAATGAAAAAAAAATACGTGTCCTTTTAGTAAATTAAAGTCGCGGAAAGCATGTTTACTGCCTTGGGTGTTTATATTGTGTGCTTCGTGGTGCTGAGGACAAAATAAAAAAAAATAAAAAACATACCCAACAAAACATAAAAGCATAAAGATAAACACTCATAAATGGATACATGAAAAACTGCAAAGTATCCATCAGGTAAAAAGTAGTAATATTTAATCCATTCAGCAACAATCATATTTTACCCTCGTGACATTTTAGCTCATCACTTTGCTTTATGCCTGGAAGAGTCGGCCGTTTTTACCATTCATAATTCACTCAGAACGGCGGGCTATTAGAGCTGGGAATTTAACGATGCCTGGCCACGACTCCCCAACAGATATCCCCAAATCATGAAGACAGTGATTTGTATGTTTATGATGCGTCGTTCAAGCTAAAGTTACGCACCATCAGTAGAAATATTGCCAGTCGGATGATGGGTGACGCGTACCACGTAACAACCCTTAGACCTCAGCACGTAACAACTTTATGGATTCATTCACACTCACCCACGTTGTAAGGTTTCCGAACACGCTGCAGACGAGACTTTCAAGCTGCCGAAACACCTTGTAGCTTGTCTGTCGAGGATTTCACTAAACACGAATAATTAACTATCGAAGAGGTGGTGGTTGTGGTGGTACGTTACACACACACACACACACACACACACACACACACTGCAGGTATTCCTTTTGCTTTTCTTGCTTTCCATCTTTCTTTTTTCCTTCACTGATTCCTACTTTTATTCAAGCCTTATTTTCTTCTTTCCTTCTTTCCTTCATTCTTTCCTTGCTTTTTTCTCGTCCTCTCTCTCTCTCTCTCTCTCTCTCTCTCTCTCTCTCTCTCTCTCTCTCTCTCTCTCTCTCTCTCTCTCTCTCTCTCTCTCTCTCTCTCTCTCTCTCTCTCTCTCTCTCTCTCTCTCTCTCTCCTCCGCCGCTTCACTCTTAATGTGCGTAATGTATCTTCCATGTCTTAGTATTAAAAATTGTCCTCATATTTTTAGCTAACGCATCCTGTTATTTTCCACATTCATCCTGTTTATCTTAATGTTGATCTATCCATCCTTGTACGTAAGAGTTAGTTCACTATTTTTGCAAGTATCCGTTCTTTGCTTCGTTCGTCGCGGTTCGTTCTCTCTCTCTCTCTCTCTCTCTCTCTCTCTCTCTCTCTCTCTCTCTCTCTCTCTCTCTCTCTCTCTCTCTCTCTCTCTCTCTCTCTAGAAAGCTGAGAGAGAGAATAACAGGGTGAATTAAGTTATCTCGTATTATAAATCAAGCTAACATCAAAGTACCAACGCGGCACCACCTTCTTTAGCATTTCTTTCTCACCTCTTCATTAATTTCCTTCTTTTCCGTGTACGTTGTTTTTCACTATGCACTGTAAACTATCATTAAGCGTATGAATTCTTACTTTCATATCCTCGCTTTGTTTTTCGTACCCTCTTAAAAATGTCCTATAGTACTGCATTTTCTTAGTCATCCCCATCCACCACTTTTGTCTCTACCTCCTCTGGCGCCTCCGCGGGTTAAGATAACGCAGAAACACCGCAAAGAAAGGTGGCCCGAGGGGCGTACTTTTGCCCACGTGACCTGAGACGCTTCCAGTCCTCATAGTGGCGCAGGTTTTCTTCCCCTACATAGGTTCCCGGGCGGAGTGAAAAAATTTGGGCGGCTTTTCCGATACCCTACGCCCCTGTCCACCCAGCAGTGAATGGGTACCAGGTATTAATCGGGGGTTGCCTGTTCCCTTCTCCAATGATTCCTTCCCCTTCTCTCTCTCTCCGGCATATGACTACCGATGTTGCGCTGACTAAACGAAACTTTCCAACTCTTCCCCTACATAGCCAAGTGCGGGAGAGCTATTACAACTTTTCTTTGCTCCGGTCTTTTTGTGAAGCATCGAAGTACCCGACCCGCACTTTGCTTGAGAGAGAGAGAGAGAGAGAGAGAGAGAGAGAGAGAGAGATGTTCACTGTACAATCTTCGTAGAGGTCAAGGTATATTATTAAGAAATTCCTGCTGTCCATTAACATCATATATTTTTTTCATTCAACAGGTAAATAAGTATTCGTTTCATGTAGTCGATAAAAATAGGTGTTTCGCCCTTGTAGTCCTCGACGAAAAATAAGTCCAAATATTTTTTCACCGTACAAATTGCGTTGCATTACTTGTTCATTTTTCCCTTCATCGCCTCCTCCGTCCTCTCTCTCACTCCCTCTCTCTCATGACTCCACTATGATGACTTTCTTTATACTGAGAACTAGTAACTAATGCTCGCTCTTGACTTGCTATGTTGTTTACTAATTGCTTATGAATGTTTGCATTGCGTCTTGGTTACAGTAACTACCCTCTATGGCTATTTTTTACATCGTTTTTATATACCGCCACCTTGATTCCACCCAATCCCTTATCACCCCCTCTACCAACGCCTCCACCGCCACATTACACTGCCATAATTTCCATTACCATCATTTCCATTACCATCACCAAAACTCTTACCTCTATTATCACCACCACTACCACCATCCTTATGACTACCAATCTCATCACCACCTTTATCACCATCACCATCTCTACTACCACTACCACTACCACCACTACCACCACCACTACCCCTGTATACGAGCTCGACCATCTCTACTGCTCCTTCAATTACTCAGGATGACATAAACCATCAAATAGCAAAACAAATATTGACACACACACACACACACACACAAACACACACACACCATAAAACCTTCATATCACAATCACTCTTCATCGGTCCCCGCTAAGTCCTGCAACGGCCATAAATCAAGAGGCCCGCTCGACGCCCGCACCCCCAGGACCACCGCGGGGAGGAGCTCGACCATCAGCCTCCACCGGGCCGTGTATGGGGTACTTCACACGCACCCGCCACCCTAAGAAGACGATTTTTATTGTTCGATTGTGAGAAAAAAAATAGTGAAGGAGAAGTAAGTTGTCTCGCCTTAGTGTAAAAGCAAACCCAAACAAGATCTCTTCGGACGCCGGAGGCTGTTGCAAGGCTGACTGCAGCACTGCGCGGTAAGGATTGCTGATCTTCATCTATAATTTGATATTTCCGATTGCCCGGGAAAAAAGCGGTTTGGAACGTATTATGAGGAGCTCCACTGTTGGCGCCGGTCACTTTAGATGCAGTAAAGGTGTTTATGGACAATCCAAGAGGATGATGATGGCGGCCTTATCAGACCGCTCCAGCATGCAAGGCAGGTCGCTCAGGGGTACCATCAGCCATCAATAAAAATAAAGTCACCTTCCTGTCTGATGTAGTGCCCGGCGCTTCGACTTAAAACAGTAGTGTAGCAGAACAATGCGATGCCACGGTGCTGCTACGGCTCAAAGCGCCCTGCTCGGTGCATGGCAATGAGCCTTACGCCGCGGGCTCGCGTTCCTTCGTCCCGCGGGAGGCGTTGCCGTCGGGGCAGCGCTGCGGCGCGGGTAATGGGACAAAGCCAAGACGTTCCCGTGTTCCCGGCGGGGCAGTAATCGGCGATGCACAAAGGCTGCCTCGAAAACCAATTAAATTAAGTAATCTGTTCCTCGGGATTGTTAACTAACACACTGATCACCCGGACCAACGGTTAGTCCGGTGATAGACTGCCCTTGATCGCCCGACGGACGGACTGTCAATAATCGGCTAGTGAAACCGTCAAATTTATGAAGCCGAGTCCCAAAGCCGGATTATGAGTTAATCAGGAGACCAAAACACGGAGTTAACTGCCTCGTTGCTCGTCCAAACCAACATTTAGCCGCCCTGATGGAGCACCGACGCTGCTTTGATGGAAGGCGCGGCAATAACCACCAAAAAAGTTATCCCGTGTATAAATCACATTCAGCGGATCGGCGCTCACTGCCAGGGTGGTGTGTGTGTGTGTGTGTGTGTGTGTGTGTGTGTGTGTGTGTGTGTGTGTGTGATCAATTCTTTCTGTTACTTCCAAACATTTTAATTATCGAGAATCAAATTCCTCTATTTCACAGCCAGTTCTATGCTAACATTTTAGTTCCATTCCTTCACTCCTCCGCCGTCCTCCGTCACCACTTGTCATCCTCCCCTCTTTATTCCTCCTCCACCTTATCCTCATCTTTTTTGTCCTCGCCGTCGTCGCCACTGTCCATCTTATCATCAATTATTTCATAAGAACAAATAATTCTTTAAAGTTTACTAAACTACTTTTGTGTGACGACTGAGTCTCTCTCTCTCTCTCTCTCTCTCTCTCTCTCTCTCTCTCTCTCTCTCTCTCTCTCTCTCTCTCTCTCTCTCTCTCTCTCTCTCTCTCTCTCTCTCTCTCTCTCTCTCTCTCTCTCTCTCTCTCTCTCTCTCTCTCTCTCTCTCTCTCTCTCTCTCTCTCTCTCTCTCTCTCTCTCTCTCTCTCTCTCTCTCTCTCTCTCTCTCTCTCTCTCTCTCTCTCTCTCTCTCTCTCTCTCTCTCTCTCTCTCTCTCTCTCTCTCTCTCTCTCTCTTAAACCAACAAGTGAGCGGAGATTCATAAGCTTTTACTATTCCATTATATAAATACATGAAACTAAGCAGAAAATAATAGGAGAGGCAAAACCGGCCCTTTGGCAATCTCCCGCCGCGCAGAGTTCATCATGCACTTAATATATTCATCACTTTTAGAAGGCACAGTTTGGCTTCATTTGCTTTTAGTTTGAGCGTTTATTTTCCTTTTTTTCTTCGTCTGTCAGTCACATATGTATTCATTACATGCTCCTCTTCGTCGTTGAAGCGACTCTGAATATATGAGTTTTGTCCGTCTGTCTGTGGATTGGCTGAGTGGTTGGGTGGATAGATGGATTGATGGTTGGCAGAGTGATCTCTCTCTCTCTCTCTCTCTCTCTCTCTCTCTCTCTCTCTCTCTCTCTCTCTCTCTCTCTCTCTCTCTCTCTCTCTCTCTCTCTCTCTCTCTCTCTCTCTCTCTCTCTCTCTCTCTCTCTCTCTCTCTCTCTCTCTCTCTCTCTCTCTCTCTCTCTCTCTCTCTCTCTCTCTCACACACACACACACACACACACACACACACACACACACACACACACACACACACACACATTTGGACGGGGTTTTGTGGGGAAGATTAAAGGAATCTTTTTCCTCATATCTTTCCCATACGGCGCCGGGACCCTGCACGCTTAGACGAGCGTCTCGGGGTTTTATTGCGGCCGGGACCACCAGCACTTTCGGGTGGCTCCAGGAGTGATTGCATTTACGTGTTTTAGATTTGGAAGTTTTTACTGGGAACATAATATGGGAACTCTCTCCTGGCTGCCCCTACTGATGCCACCGCTACTTCCACGGAAAGGAAGAATAATTTTCCTCCTATACTTAGTACTTTATTCGTGTTTGTGGTTGAGGCAGGGTGCTGCCACCAAGCGTACGTGGTGGTGCACATGCGTGTCTGTATTCTACTAGGATTTGTGGAAGTCCCTGGAAAATAATTTGATTGGTGTAGGGACAGTGAGCTCTTTTTATATTATTTTGAGTTGGTAGAGTAGAAACAATGTCCTTCGTGTGTTTTTTGTATGCTAACTCAAAGTGTTTAAGTTTTTGTGTGTCTGTCGGGCGGTGCTCCAGTCTCAAGTAGTTTAAGTCCAGGGTCGTGTGTGACCATCGTGTAAAGAAGGCTGTTGGCGCCTCGAGCTGATGGCAGCCTTGATGGGACGGCCACCGATACAATCATAAGAGCGCTGCACCGCTTTATCCCCATCACTGTATACCGACTGCCGCAAACGAGTAGAGTAAAGATCATCTGGTAATGTATCTATTATTCGCCTTTTTTTGGAGCCCGGCGCGGCAACCTTCGGGAACGTGCGAGACTAGTCATACAAACGCTTCAGCCACGCGCAGATTAAAGCATAGCTCGGGAACCACAGCTGTCATCAGCGGGCCCTAGAAATGAAGCAGAGCCACCTCCTCCGGCAACAATAATTTGAGGAAATGACCACTGTCGAGGTAATGAGCAAGGACAGCCAGCATTGTCGTAACAGACGCCCGATACGCGTGCGGCAGGCGTCAAGGCCCAGCGCCCCTGCACTACGTCAGCACCGCCTCAAGGACCCCGGACAAAACGGTTCCTTAAGTCTTCCCTTCCATACTGGCCGCTGCCTTGCCATGCCCGCCTGCAGCCTGTCAGCCCCACTACCACCATCACTATCATCAACAACCCCCTCCACTACCACCACTATCATCCCTTCCCCCTCCATAACATCCACCACCATCATCACATCACCTCCGTTTTCTTCACTAGCCCCACAACCATCATTCTCAACACTACTAATACCATCTTCAGTGCAAAAATAACTTTCAGTACAGCTAAACCCATTATCGGCAAGGCATGCACATACTCACACATACACACACACACACACACACACACACACACACACACACACACACACACACACACACACACACACACACACACACACACACACACACTCTATTGAATAATGAAAACTACAATATTTTTCATGGTAACATTTTCATCAAAACAGAGAGAGAGAGAGAGAGAGAGAGAGAGACTAATCTTCATAACCCTTTTAACAGCCTCCCTTCCCACGCAACAACACAATACACACACACACACACACACACACACACACACACACACACACACACACACCACCCTCTCTCTGCTTGCTGCCTCTCTCTTCCCTTCCTTCCCACGCGCCACTTCAGCCCAGAGAGATCCACCACCACCACGCCCTCATGTGTACGCCATTACGGGGAGTCACGCGCCTTTATTCCTGCACAAGGCATGGTAGTGTGGCGGGCCAGGTGGAGGGGAGGAACAGCAAGCTACGTAGGTCTCTCTTTCTGCTTTATGCTTCTCTCTGTGTCTGTGTGTTTCTTCTTTCTTTCCTTCTGCCTTTCATTTTTTTCTTTTCCTTCTCTTTTTCTTTTTGTCTTCCTTGTTTGTTTACATGCTTGCTTGCTTTATGCTTTTTCTATTGCTGTTTGCTTCCTTTCTTGTCATTTTTTGCTGTAGTTTTATTCGTTATATTTTCCTTTCTTTCTTCTGCTTCTATCTTTCTTTCCTTCGTCTCTATATCTATTTATCTATCTATATCTATCCCCTATCCTTTCCTCTTCTTCGATCTCCTTTTTCTCTTGCCTCTCACTCTTGTAGCTCAGAATATGCAGTTAGTGTTCCAAGATAAGGGATGGAAGTGCGCGGAAACACGAGTCGAATGCGTATCGTGCAGCGGGGGAGACTTGGGTCTGACTGGCTGGGGCTGCGGCTGCCTTCCCTTCCCTTCCTCGGGGCTGCGTTGAAGTATGGCCAAATATCCAGAGCTATTGGAAGGTCGGCACGTGGCGGTAATACAGAGAGTCGGCAGTCCCTCCTTGCGCCGTCCGTATAGCCAGCCCTTCCTCCGTCCCTCCCTGGTCCGCGCAGCCCCACTAAGGTCGAAGGTCCCGTTTGGGGCTATCGTATATGCAGCTTTTGACATCCCGGTTCGCTTGTGTCCCTCTGCGTGTGGCTTGGCCGGGTGATATTGTGCATAAGGCGGTGATGGCTGAGCAACGAGTCCTCTTTAAGCTCCACAATCAAGTTCATTTTTCACTCGGAGGGTTAGTGTGTGTTTAAAGGAAGATCATGAGATAAACTGATGACTACCACGGCTCCCTGACATCAAAATATATTAGCCGGGTATATGACCTCCACTGACTGACTCCGCGGGAATAGCATGTATTTATTTTTAACCTATTCCGAGAAATGAGTAATTACGCTCGGGCCGCGGCTTTAATGGAGCCTTGATTGAAGGTGATATTGTCGATCGCGCCCCCGAGAGGGTCACTCAACCTCCCCGGCCGGCCATCACGCGAGGCACAAAGCCGCTTATTTCATGGTGTGGCGCGCGGCCGTCACCCTCGTGCGCCGGCCAGAATGGATATTTGCGGTGGGGAAAGAGGTTAAGTATGTCATTTCTCGTCGCCCTCACATCCAAGGCCTTGCTCACACCTCCTCAGCGTGGTTTCTGAATCAACTTTAACCTCGGCGATATGGCGGTGCTGGTGCTGCGCTTACACTCAAGGGATGGGAACTCTCTTTGAAGTGAGGCTGGTCGTGATGGATGGCGTCCCTCTACACTTTCTCGTCGCCCTCACATCTAAGCCTTGCTCTCACCCTCCTCAGCGTGGTTTCTAAATCAACCTTAGCCTCGGCGATGTGGTGGAGGCTGTGCTGGGTCTACACTCTGGCATGGGAACTTTTTGATGTTAGGCTGAACGTGGTGGTAGGTAGGCCGTGCACACTTCAGGTCTTTCTCCTCACCCTCACACCCTAGGCCTTGCTCACATCCTCCTCAGCCCTAGCGTTGGCGATGGGGTGGAGGGACTGCTGGGCCTACACTCGAGGGATGGGAGCCTTCTTGATGTGAGGGTGAGCGTGGTGGTAGGTAGCCCTGTACATTTACAAACTTTCTCGTCGTCCTCACACCCTAATCCTTGCTTAAACTCTCCTCCTCCGCCTCACGCCACATGCTGCAGGCGCTGGTGGGTCTTCATTCGAGCGATGAGAACTCTGTTGATGCGAGGTCAGATCACCCTCCTAGATTGCCGGGAGAGCAGCAGGATCTCGCTCTTAGACACTCCAGTTCCCAGGCCTTGAGACGGGTTTATTAGTTTATGTGCTACCATTCATCTCGAGCCCCGTTCTATAAATTATCGTCGGGCAGAGTCGCCGACGTGCCTGTCTTCGGGACCTGCGTTCTTCCACTTCGGGCCGCTGGAAGGTTTTAACGCGGCTTTATAGTGCGTACGTTTATTCCATGTTAAGACCACAATCAGGACCTATTCAGGGGCCAGCGTCGCGTCCCCCGCAGTGAAGGCAGCGGGCAGGCACGGCTTTACGGAGCAGCATCACGTAAATATAGAAATTCTTTACACATGATAAATGGCGGCTGAGGGAGATAATTGGATGGTTTTGTATCACTAAACCCACAAAGATTACTCGTGATTTATGTTCTTATTGATAAATCCATCATACACCTTTACGAGCGGGTGGTCGTTATCTCCTTTAGCCATGAGCAAGGTTAGATTTACTTAGGAGCTCGACAGGTAAATGTATAGGCAAGGGCGGCGCAGGTGTACTAATTCAATCTCTGGAAGACGTCCTTACCTGCGCTGTCTTTATCTCCCTTATCGAGTGCATGACAGTGGATTTGTCTTGCGCGTCTTTACGAGTATCTTCCCATGAACCGGAATGCGCTCCTGTCGTGCTCTGGTCTTCGAGAGTTATGGCCGTACACGAAAACTGTAATCATACTTGGTAACTATTCACTTAAGGTAATACGATGCTTAATAAATGTCCTCAATATAAACATACAACGTGTTAATTAACGTGCTGATAATAGGTTATGGTAGCTTAAAAATGTTGCCATGTGGAAAGTGATATTATAAGCCACAGTACGCCGGTGAAATAACGGTAACTTTAAAAACTGTTAAAATTAATAATCAAAAGGAAAAAAATCGTTCTGGAAAAGGGAGTTATGTAAACAAAAAGCCAGAAAATAATGTTAGTCACTTTCATTTGAGGATAAAGCAAAACATCAAGCGTCACGCAACACAATACACGCCACCTTCTTTCATATTAAATCACGAGGATCAAAGTGAAAAGGCTTGCAGCGGACGCCCCGCGACCACTGCAAGGCGGGACTGGGTGCGGATGAGTTTATTGTGGCTCCATGATTTTTATATGACAGGCTGCCCGCGACCTGCTGCTGAACTGGAATCGAGTAGAGCTACCGTTAAGGGCAGCGAGGAGGCGCTCCAAGTACACTCCCTGTATTTATAAAGGAAGCAATTTTTTTAAGAGAGAGAAGTGAAGGCGGGCCAAGGGCAAAAGAAAATCGTAAAAACATGAAAAGTTTGCAAAGGGCCCAGTAGACCAACATTGGGCAACTACTGTAAACCAAATCCCATCAATCACCAACTCTCCTTACCGTCAATGAATTTATCTAATCATAAACAAAATTAGAACCTTTGATTCCAATAGCACACTGCACGGCCTATGTGCGTGCCTCAGCAGTTCCATCTTGAGCAGGTCACTTCGTGCTTCTACACACAAAGACCAACAGGCAAAAAATGATTAAAGCCTGGCAAAAAGAGCCACACAAGAGCACAGACAGTAAGGAAAACAGGAGCCTTGATATTTATTTTCTGTTGTTTGTTCACTGCTGCAATAAAAATGAAACGATCAAGATTTTAGTTTCCAAGGTATTATTCATATACATTTTTGGAGTCACAGAAAAGTTTAAGATAAAAATAAATAAAAAACACGAAATCTGACAAAACGTTAACTTACTTAACTGGGTTGAGGGACACAGCGAGGGAAACACACTTACAGGTTTACAAATACACACGCGGCAATATTCACTCACAAAATTTTTTGCACAGTTTGAGGCGCTAAAAAGACTGAGAGGGAAGAGTAAGCGTCCTTCAGCGTTTATTGACCAGTATCTTCTTCTGGCTCGGATATATTTATCGTCCATCATATCACAGCGTCGAGGATGCACAATCTTCTTCATTAAGCGACCACAATAAATACCCTCTTGCCGCTCTTGTACAGAAAACCAAAGTCAGCCCACACAAGATTAGATGAGAGAACAATTTAATAAGAAAGTAGCTTAATAATTAAGTGATGCATAATTTCAGTCTCTATTGCAGTATTTAACGCGGAAGATAGAGAAAAAATAAGTTGCGCCTCGCCCCGCCAGCCGCAACAGTCCTTCCTCCTCCTTCCATTTGCATATCATGACCCAAAGCAACACATCGCCGCCACGCCCGGGGCTGCCTCCTCAGACCCTCCTGATGATGAGTCAACACGCACGGGTGTGGACCATTATTTTGCGGTAATAAGAGCAATATGATATAATAATCGCGTGTGTGATAGGGTCAAATTTCTACCCGGATCAGACTTGACCCCGCTCCTCTGCTGTTCCCGGTACCGCTCCTACTCCTCCACCCTCCCTCCTCTCCGCCTTCCCTCCTCGTCTTTCTCCTTCCCTTCCTCCACGTCTTGGCCTCTTCGGGAGCCTCAGCAGCAGCGGGTCAGGACCAGCTATAATGGGGGGATCGCACGCCACCCCTGCAACGCCCCTCTCCCCACCCAGTCCTCCCCCTCCCCCATAGTGCTACCTGGACCCGCCCACCTAATAACATGATAATGAGCTCCATGATTTATGGCGTAACACTCCCGAAAAAGAACCTTGCATTACGGCGGAATCGCACAACATTGCTCATCAAAATTAACCCACCGCGTTTGAGGATCTCTCGCTCCCCGAACACTTTGACCCCTGCGTGATCGTTCTCCGCGCTGGAAGGCATAAGCAAGTGGTTATTTCCTGAAGGTAGCGAGTGAAACGATGCTTCGGCCAGGCCCTAACGAGCCGGAGACAACGTGGGCCCCGTGTAGCAATCAACATTACTCCCCTGTGGTTATTGCCCCGCTGGTTCCTCCTACCGTTTTAGTAAGCTGTCTATTCCGTCTAATGACACGAGGATCGGATCCCGCACAGCGCTGCAAGCCCATAAAAAGAGGTGTGGTAGGTGGGCGGCCTCGCGTTTATGTGTGGTTATCCGGCCGCTCATCACATCAGCGGCGGTGAGGTACTGAAGGGGCGGCGCGCACGGCTTTATGCACGACTCCTGCCAGTGGTAATATTTCCGTGCACACACACACACACACACACACACACACACACACACACACACACACACACTTTTTAGTATATAATTTTCAAACATTCACATCGGATAACGTCGACACTACTGCTGATGTTTTTGTCTTGTTTTTATACACGTCTGTGTCGGGAGCAAAAACGGCAAGAAAGATTGTAACAGTAGCAACAACGATGACAGCCACGATGGGAACAATAATGACAAAGGTTGTTGCTGTTGTTGTTACTGCTGCTGCTTCTGCTGGTTCTGTTGCTGCTGCTGCTGTTGCTGCTACTTCCTCTACTACTACTACTACTACTATTATTACTACTATTATTACTACTATTACTTCTACTACTACTACTACTACTACTATGTGTAGCTGTTTTTTTTTTATAAGATAGTTAGGTTTGTCAAATCTTTCTGGAAAGAACTTTAATTTTAAAGAAAGTTTATTTTTCTATCAGAGTAGAAAGAGTACCGTCGGCGCGCTAAAACAGCCTCAGACATCCTCGCCACAAAATTAATTTGAAAGTAGATTTGCTTGTCAAAAGTATGATTCCAATGCATCTGTCATATACGGAGAATTTGTCGACGTCTAAATTTATTGTTTTAAAGTGAAGAAGTATTTTCGTTTGTATTTAAAGAATATTAGTCATCGAGGACATAACTTACACACAGCTCACGCACCTAAAATAAACGCTTGCTACCAAAACGGGGCTTCAACGCGCCACCACAGACCGATCCCAGAGTAAGACTGGCAGCCTTCGCAGCCACCCTTGGTCACCGCGTCCTGGTGCGTAGGTGGAGTGAACCCTTCAGGGAAATATACTTATGTAGGAAGAAAAAAAAACATTACCATCCTTATAGCAGGCAACCGCATCCTGCACACACACACACACACACACACACACACACACACACACTCAATCGGTAGAGCGCTGCGCTGCAAGGCTTCACAGTCAAACAGGCGGCGGTTCGAGCCCCGCTCAGGCCGGATTCTTTCCGTTGACTAGGAGTGGTTACTGTCCCCCCTTGAGCAAGGGGGATGGGGTGTGTGGTGTGTGAGGTCCTGGTAGTACCCATAGATCGACGATAATGAGCACTTGCTCACGTCGGGAGGGTACCTGCTGGCGAAAGTGAGTCCAACTCGTGATCAGGCCGTGGTGAATTACACACACACACACACACACACACACACACACACATCACAACACAACACAACACAACGCACAACAAAACACAACACAACACAACACAACGCACAACAAAACACAACACAACACAACAAAACAACACAGCACAATGCAACACAGCAACGCAACGCAACACAACACAACAAATAAATCCCCCGAACACAGCATTGTCACACGTTGAGCACGGGCAGTATATCACGAGCGGCGAGCCATTTGGACGCTGCTCCCTCGGCCCTAATGGCGTCGCGGAGGCCCAGCAGAGAGTCCCGGCGAGAGGGTGATGTAGTGAGAGATGTTATCGGGAGTGTTGTGCCTCGCTTGACGCACTAAGTCAAGGCGACAAAGGTGGCTGATTGAGCGGCGGCGTCAGGGGGGCGGCTGAGGTGCAGACGGACGAGCTATACGAGTGCTTTCGGGACCTCGTAAACTCGGACGCTTTATCAAAGGACAACAGCAATTAAATTAGGCAAGTGTGTCGCGCCTTTAAGGTCCGACACAAGGCAAGTCAGTTTCTCGACCCTAAACGTTATGAACTTTTTAAGAGCTCGTAAACTGATGCTTGATGTGTGACAGTATTTTATTTTTTATTTTTCGTGTTTATTTTTGTATGTTTATTTTTTGTTCACTTCCTTATCGTGTTTTGCGAAGGCTGCATTAACGTTGCTTAATGAGCCGCGTCTGGGTCCTGCGAATAATGAATGGGTGTCCTGATCTGGATGACACAACACTCGCCTCGTCCTATCTCTCAGGGGCTGTTTTTAGTTTTGTTTGTATTGCCATTTTATAGTAATTTAATTTCGTGTTTCGACTTCCTTATTGACTGTGTATTTGTGGATCTGCATTCTTCTTATATTGTAAAGGATATTAAAAGGATAGATAAGAAAATATGATAAACCTAACCACACACACACACACACACACACACACACACACACACACACACACACACACACACACACACACACACACACACACACACACACACACACACACGTCCCCCCCTTGACCTAACAGCTTTCCCATGAGTGATGTGCGTGATAAGCTCTCATCTTTACTGAACAGGACTGGTGTGTGTGTGTGTGTGTGTGTGTATTTCACCACGGCCTGATCACTAGTTGGACTCGTAATCGCCAGCAAGTACCCTCCCGATTAGAGCAAGTCTCATTAGTCAATCTCTCGGCACTGCCAGGACCTCACACAACACACCCCATCCCACTTGCTCAAGGGGGAACAGTAACCACTCCTAGTCAGCGGAAAAAAAACGGCTTGAGCGGGGCTCGAACCTCTGCCTGCCACGCCGAGAAGCCAGGCAGCTCAGCGCTTTAACCGACTGAGCCATCGGAGAAGTGTGTGTGTGTGTGTGTGTGTGTGTGTGTGTGTGTGTGTGTGTGTGTGTGTGTGTGTTAGCGGGTGATGAGTGAAAAATAGAGCCGAAGGTTTAATACATAATACTAATTTCACGTCTTTTCTTCTTTTCTTTCACACCCTCCTCCACATCTTTTTTTCTTCTTTCCCCTTCTCCTTTCCCATCTTCTCCAATTTCTCTCCTTACCTCATACAATATAATTATACAAACACATACATACAGAAACAAGCAGAAACGCTTTAACATATATAAACCATCAGTTGTTGCCAAAGTAAACCATTCAGGCATGCAACAAAATTAATAAAATCGCATATCACAATGGCATAAAAACTAAACCGAATGCACCAAATACTTTCCACGCTGTTCCACACTCTCTCCGCCGTATTTCTCTTCCCGCATCACATAATAACAACACGGCCATCGAGTGTTCCGTTACCGCGCCGCGAGCCTCCAGGCAAAAATGAATTCAAATCGTTTCAGCCGGTCCCGAAAAACGTGCCACTTCACTCTAAAACACCAAATCGTGACTGTGATTCTGATCTGCGGCTGCTGACCCCCTGGGCTCCCGGGGGGGTGTGGACGGCGAGAGCTGGACGGGCGTGGTCACCGTGGCTATCTGGGTGCTGTGGGGGGGCGGAGGGGAATATCAGGTTGAGGTGCTTCCATTTACGTGAGGAAACTGTTCCTCTTTTATTACCTACACACGGGTCAGCACTTGGCTATGACTGCTTGGGTGCTGGGCGGCGGTAAGGCGGACTGAGGTGCCTCGATATGTGAAAAAATACGTCCTGTTTATTACCTACACGCGGGTCTGTGGCCATTTGGCGCTGAGTGGGAGTGAGGCAGACTGCGAAGCCCCCCGTGCTGTCTGTTCCCGCGGTGAAACACTTAACCCTGGCAAAATTGGGGGCTTACTAGCGCGAAGCAACACTTGACTTTAGTTAACTTGACTGTAGACTCTTGGCAGCCTTAAACTGATGTGCCTCTCATCTCCGGCACACATATTAACTTTTCAAAGGAAAGGAGGCAGCTCAGTGACAGAAAACGAGGACAAAAATCCTGCTACAGGTGCTTCCGGAAGTATATATATCGTTTATAGTAGAATAATTCCTGTGGCTTTTGTTTCTTGAACGATGGCTGACTGAGGTGCTCACTGAACACGACGCAACATCTGTCAATGACCCTACTGCGGTGCTCTTCATGTGTTCCGGTAGAGCAACACTTTTCTCTGGTCACTTGGCTGTTGAGCTGAGGAGGCAAAAAGGTATCAGAGTGAGATGTCGGTCGGGCTCACTAAACACAGCACAAGCCTTCATCTCTCTCCTTAATACCTTCTCTTTGAGTAACGCTAGTGCTTTCTCATACCAATCGCGTGGTCTCTAATCTCGGCGCAGCACTTCATCTCTCTCCTTTAATACCTCCTCTTCTCAGTGACACAACGCTAGTTCTTCTACAAAATCCCGATGCGAGCTCTCTGATTGCGGCGCAGCACTTCGTCTTGTGGCTTCTCCTCACCGCCTTTGCTGAGTGACACAACCCTCACTTTTGCCTCCATAACTTTAAAAAATACTCCACCATGACAGAGGCAGAAAAAGAGGATAAAACGACAGGAGAAAACAAGAAAATTATCAAAGATTTATCGCAGAGGCACTGAGGAACGTGCTCTGTACCTGACGGGTTGTGTCTCTGCGCTAGTCGGTAGTACGCACGCCAGTAAAAATTCGATAGCCCTCCGTCATGGAAGAATACACTTACTGAAATGTGATGGATTTGTGTTGATGAAGAAGTCGTTCATAGCGGCGCCCCAAAGCTATAATATTTGTCTGTATGTCTGACTGTCTGTGTCTGCTTGTCCGTCTGTCTGTCTGTCTGTCTGCCTGTTTTTCTGTCTGTCCTTCCGACTGTGTTTCTCTGTTTTTCTATTTATCTCTGTATTTCTCAATCTCTCTTAGTCAGTCTCTCTCTCTCTCTCTCTCTCTCTCTCTCTCTCTCTCTCTCTCTCTCTCTCTCTCTCTCTCTCTCTCTCTCTCTCTCTCTCTCTCTCTCTCTCTCTCTCTCCCCCCTCTGTCTCACCCACCCCCAGCACAAAATGCCTCCAAAAGCAACCCATCCCGTGTCTCTCGTCTAGCGGCAGGAATTTGGGACCGACTACTACCACCATTCAATGAGTTTATGGGCGCTAATCAGAGGTAGTTAATCTCGGTATAAAGCATAGCAAACAACCAGGCTGGGCGGCGCTCGGGATGGCGGGGGCTGCGGGCCAATCTTGGTCTCTCCATCATCGCCGTGTATTGCCATTCCGGAGCGCGCGGCGTGTAATGGCCCGCCTGCGTTATCGGTGATCGTCGATGCTCTTTTTTTTTATTCCCGCTTCGAAATCCAGGAGGCTATGCTAAGTGTACTAAGACTCTATTCCCTGAACTTGTTAAACTCATAGCGAAGGCGTGGAGGGAGTGTGCGCGGGATATGCTCTGGAGTCGGTGAGTTAATAGAAAGTCTATCACTGGGACGTGTGATGCATCTGAACATTAAAACCTGCCTCCAACAAGTTTCCTAATATACCGGAACTCGGCCACTAACGGACCCACGAATATATCAGGTCGGGTGGCTGCACTGCGTAACATAACTACCCCTGAAAATACCCCATACCCCTACGAAAGTCTTAAGTATGTGTGCATGGGGGTTGAAATGTTTAAGAATATGGCCCTTATTAGTAAGTATATACCAGGAAGTGGGAAGTGAGGACCCGGCCATGGACCATCCCCGGCAAACCCAGCAATCGAGAAGTTGTAGATATCATGACCGCATTTTTTCCTCTTCCCCGTCCACTTCTTTACCCAAATGCCGCCTTGCTATCCGTCCGCTCCATCGCTCCCTCAAACCTCGCCTGTCCCTGTCTTCGAAAATGGTTCGTCCACTGGAATTGATCCCTAAAAGCACTGAGGGGATAGGTATCAGTTTACACGCGTGGAGCCGCCATGATATGCTTTTACGTTGGTGCTTCTATTCACGCCGCCGTAGCATCTAGGCGTCAACGCTTTCATTATGCTTTTGTTGGAGTCCTTATCGCAGCTTCGTCCTGATTAGCTCTTTTGGGGGAAGTGCGAAAGATATATTAGCGCAAGGGTCAGGCACGAGTAGATGTTTCTCTCTCTCTCTCTCTCTCTCTCTCTCTCTCTCTCTCTCTCTCTCTCTCTCTCTCTCTCTCTCTCTCTCTCTCTCTCTCTCTCTCTCTCTCTCTCTCTCTCTCAATTGATCTGTTTTTTTTCGTTTTTTTTGTCTTTCCGTCAGTTATAAAATTAAGCTCAAAGTATAAGGGGTAAAACTAAGTTCTTTCCTTAATTATTGGCTTAAGACACGTTATCTAATTTCCAATGCACTTCTATGATGTCTGAATATTATTATTTTTTCTACCGTCTTTTTCACCTTCTTGTTTACTTTCCTTCAGTGTTTCAATTCCCTCCTTTTTTTTTGTATGCCTTTCTTCCTACCTGCCTTGCTTCTTTCTTGTATTCTTCATTTCTTTCACTATTTCGTTTTTATCTTGCTTGCTCTTGCTTTTCTATTTATTTATTTACTCTATCTCTCCATCTCTGTCTCTTAACAACAAAGCAAAGCAAGTCTCCTAAGTCAGCGTTGGGTGTGTCATGGTCAGTTTATGGATGGATCTCTTTACATGCATCTTAGGTTGTCTAGTCCTCCTCCTCCTCCTCCTCCTCCTCCTCCTCCTCCTCCTCCTCCTCCTTTTCCTATCCCTTCCTCTCTTCTCCCTCCGCCTCCCTACGGGCACTTAAACCTAAAGAGCGTGGGCTGCGTCTCGATCTCGCGGCCGATAAGGGATTCTCTCTACTTCGGTGTCGCCTCCTAATATATAACATGCGACGTTCTCGGCCCTGAGGAAATTTGAGGCTAATTATTATCTTTTATAGCCTACCCTTGCGTACCTAGAACTTATTTACGTTACCTGTGGGCCGGTGAGGTGGAGCAGTTTTGGGTGGAGGACAAGAGCTGGTAGGGAAAGATGGGCAAGAATAGGATAGAGATAGGACGTGGAGGAAGAGGAGGGGATTGTGCAGTAAAGAAGGAAAGTGAAGAAAAGGAAGCTGAGGGTGAAGAAGGAGGGGGATGGGAGAGAGGATTAAAATGAAGAAAGAGAAGAAGAAGAGAAAGAAGAAAACGAAACGAAAACGAAAACGAAGATAAAAAGAAAAAGAAAACAGGTAAAAGGTGCATAGAGAAAAAAACAAAGGAGGCTTAAAGAAAGACTCGGAGAACAGTGGAGATTAAGTCCTATTGGTGAGGGATATAGAGAGACGGAGAACGTTGGGAAAGGCCTTTATTCCATAGTTGACTAGCATTGGCTGCAGATTATAATGATGATAGTGTTTATGATGATGATGATAATGATGTGTAGTGTTGTCCCAGAGCGGCTGACGGTGGACGTGTGGAAGGAAGCGAGGTGAAGAAAGCCATGGAGAGCAGAGGCTGTGTAAAGGGGTTGCAGAGGCCTATGCCAGACACCCGTCGCCACCACCGTCGCCGCCGCCGCCGTTGCCTGCCTGGGATAAGTCCTGACGCCGTACAAACGAGATCACCTCCAGCTTCCTTTTACAGCGTCTCGGGAACGTAATCTGTACGCGGATCTAATTAGTGTGCGCTTTACGACGCTAATCTGTGGCTTCATCAGGACAGCTTACAAAGACCAACAAGACGTGGCGGACACTGCGGCCACAAAGCAAAAGGAAAACTCTTAAATGAGGCTTGGTATGTGTTTGTTTTTTCTTAAGGAAAGTTCTTTGTTGATATTAACTTTCCGAACTTAAATTGCGAGGTTTCCTGACTCTTAAGAAAATTACAATCTGGTGCAATAGGTCGTCTCGTATGCATTATGAGGAGCTAGCTTTTTTTCCTTTCATTCAAGTAACACATTAAAGAAAAAAAAAGGTTTATGGAAACATGTTTTTTTATTGGGGATTCTTGACTTCCAGCAAAAACAAAAAGAATGATGCAGAAACAAATCACTTCTCCGGCTATGAAAAAAAAAACAGACATATGCAGAAGGAAACAGACAAACAAGTTATTTAGCGCGAGGAGCACCTTCGGATCAACACCTCCCCGTCCACTCTTCACGTTGACGCGTCACCTCGTGCCGGGCGGACAGGCGTGTGGCGCGGAGCAGCGGGGCGTGGCGTGGCAGAGCCGGCGTGGTGCGACCTGATGCGGCGTGCTGGTGTGCCACTCGTCGCTGCCAACTTTGGCCAGCACTCCCCCTCAGGCAAGGACGGGCTCATCTACATAATCCGTGCAAAGCTTATCTCGCTCCTTCACACTGTTTTGCGTCCTCGTTATCGCAGGGGGACAACCTGACACAGGACCCATAACGTACGCTCCTCGCAAGCATTAGTTTTTTACGATTCAGTTGGGGTTTTAAGAGCAGTCGTATATGCCTCTGGAGACTGTAAACACGGGACAGGATTGCAGCGCGGAATCTCACCCAATCTTCCACATCTTAATCGAATGCGCCTTAGGAAACTTGATCCATATAATTCACGGTTCATGATACAGATTTACCGACGATAAAGACCTCGGTAGCAGGTCCTTCGGTCGTAAACACGGGTCTTATTAAAATATTCTCGAGGTGTATAGAGTTTTGAGCCGGTGAGGTGGGCGTTGCACCGGCCTGACAATGAGACTCCGGGGATCAGTTACCTCTTACTGTGCCGGTTTGTGTGGGGGGGGGAGGGGGGGGGAAGGTATAAGTGTGTGTGTGTGTGTGTGTGTGTGTGTGTGTGTGTGTGTGTGTGTGTGTGTGTGTGTGTGTGTGTGTGTGTGTGTGTGTGTGCAGATCAAAAGCACATTCTCAAAAGAGGTGGAGGATGAACCGGAGAAACTTGTGCTGATTTGTGTCTTTATTAAGAACAAAAAAGGGAACTGAGATAAAGTCATTAACTGATGTCTTTTGTTTCCAAGTGTGTCCGACGACGCTACGTATACGCGGCGAGCACCTGCTTCCCTCCACCTGCAGTTTAGGTTTTGGATGAACGAGTAAATTCATAACTTGACCCATCCGTGCCCCTTCATCACCACCACCACCATTACCACCTTCACCATTATCAATACCACTGCCCTCAACAACAACTCAGGTAAAATTAGGACAAGAAAACAGGAAAACAGATAAACAGTTGCAATTGTAGTGGCCACACCATTCCCGAACCCCCGGCAGCCCGCCACCCACGGCTCGGCACGCCATCCCCGCGGCAGGAACGGCCGTGTTTAGCTCCTCGTAGCCTGGCATCACTCCTCCGAACACTGTGGTTACCTACTTACCAGCGCCTCGCCTTCATCATACTCGCTCTGTTCCCGGTACTTTTAGGCGCGATACGAATCTAGAATTTTGATATTATTGTGTTTTTATGCACGAGATCACTTGAAGACAGTCATCCGCTGCCACCTGCATGTGTGTCCCGGCCAAGGGTTGATCCGTGAGTCGCCGCTTATAACCCAAGTGAGGAAAGCGATAAAAAAAAAAAAAATGGCAATAGAGGTCCCTTGCGTGCCTAAATAGTACCATGTTCTCGCCTATCTGCCGCCAACTGTCTCCCCGGATCTGGTGTTGACCCCTGAGTTGACTTTTTTGGCTCAATTGAGAGAAGAGACAAAAACACAAAGGAAGCAGCGGGACGTTCTTGCTTGCCCTCAGATTGCTCTGTTCTTACTTCCATCCGTGAGTCACACAAAGTAAATCAGCACAAAGTAAGCAACGAATCCCCCATGTTTACCCTTAGCTTGCCCTGTCCCATCCCTCCCTCCCTGCACGGCCTCCCAAGCCAACAAGTCGGGATCAGCGCCTTGGGTGACTTACCGAGCCTCAGATGCGGCCACGAGGACGGGTTTTTGCCGGCGTGTAAACATTTACCTTTATTACTACAAGCTTGATAAACAGTTTGTTAGATAGCAGGTAAACAAGTGCAACGTTGTGTATGAGAAACTGGATGGGTTTAGTCTGAAGCTGCAGCTGATGAACTTAAACCAAACACTACAATTTACCCCAAACGACTACAATATACTTTCTCACGTACTTTTATGATAAAATCGCACATTCCGGGATTTACTGTTATATGATAACTTTTTGTTGCTTCTTGGAGCGGTGAAGTAAGAGTCTTATCAGAATAGGATTTGCGGTTTCAGATCACAAAAGTACATTAATGTCTCCCAAACAGGAGCTGGGCCACACCCTCGGACGGGCGGGAGGCTGAAACCGGGACTGTTTGCGTGTCTACTACATCTTCATAATCTTGTCGGGCATCTTGAGCTTCCTGTGCCGTGTCTCTCAAGTGTTTATTTCGATAATACATAGAGGCAAGTATCCTCCCCCTCCCGGTGTCTGTGGCGGGTGTGGCTCAGAGAAATCCTGCTCTCAGTCTCTTGTTGCAGGCACGGTGATAAATCTTTTCCATCAGCGCTCTAAAATGGTGAGCGCACTGCATTTGGTCTGAACTCTGCATATTACGAAAATCTGACACTGAAGAACATCCCTCCGCATGATTTATTCTCTCGTTGACTCCATTTTTAGTGACACAGAGCTTCATGGTAAGAGACCACTTCTGTTTTCTGGGCCAAAAGTCTTTCTCATATATCGTTGAAAAAGACATATCAAATTAAGTTCTCGGTGCCGCCTGCAATATCTAAAGGCAGTTACTGGTGCTTTACACTTTATTTGGCTCTGAGTTATAACATTTGTCTGCTAATGCTTTCAGAATACAATAATAAACACTCGTACGGCAATAAAAGTCTGTTGTTCGTTTATGAGGCTTTAAACTTTTAAAGTGTTGTCTGCACCTGTTTCCATGTCCCTAAAGAAAGACTGAGCTCCATTTAGCTGTCAATAAAGTCTCTGCGAACCAATTACCAGCAAAAAGGACACACACACCGAGCCCTCACTGTGCAGGTAGCTGCGGCGTGATGGCTGGCTGCGTGCTTGACTTGAATTGCTGCCTCACAAGCTCTGCATCCTGTGATCTAAGCGCATGTTTCCTTTAGGTTCGCAAATCTCTTTAATTCAAGCTCCTGGAAGTAGAAATAATGTTTTTTTTCATCAAAGGATCTTAAATATAATCTACTTGTTATACTGTTTATGATTCGAAATAGATTTCAGTGGAAATTTTTACAAGATATGGTGACATATTGTTTGTTATGTGCAAATCGCATTAATGTAAAGCACTTGTACATATTATCATTTTAAAAAAAATTACACACACACACACACACACACACACACACACACACACACACAAATACAAACGTGTGTGTGTGTGTGTGTGTGTGTGTGTGTGTGTGTGTGTGTGTACGCGCCTGAACAGGTAATGGGGTAATAGCGGGGTTGCATAATATAAGTAACACAGCGGCACGTTATCCTCGCAGCCGTCGTCAGCAGCTGGCGTGCCCCGAGGGACGCTTCGCCGCCAAGCACTAATTCTCACGACCTCGCCATCTCGATGCTCCTCTTGCTCAGCGCGGCAGCACTTTTTGTTTTGTTTTATTACCTGTCATAAAAGAGAAACCGTCTCAGTAGATGATTGTCCCAAGTCTAAGATGCTTACCTCACAATACAGCTGCATATAACAGGGAGTGCAATTTAGAACAGAAGGACTGCTACTTTTAGGGCGTGTGAAGGTCTCCTCTGAGGGCCGGTGCTCAGACTGTGTGTGTGTGTGTGTGTGTGTGTGTGTACCTCAGATGACTGGGACGTGTTGTGAAGATAAAAAAAAAATGGGCTTGGAGAACACAACACGATCTGTCTGCTTACAATTAACTTTTTTTTTTTCATTTCTATAAGGGGCTGCTCCATATCCCAAAGCCAGCCCCTGTAAATAATGATCAACTATAGCCAAGCAGTACTAAGCGAAAGGGTGGCAGCGCTGATGGTGAATGCTGAGGTTCGGTCAGGCTAGAAGGCACCCCGAGGTGATGGATCCTAGGGAGGCTAGAACGCACCCAGATGTAAACAGTTCCACTGTCGCTGATAATTGTTTCGTCTCGTGTCCAACTAATCCACTATTTTACTTCATAACTCGGAGCCTTGAACAGTGACCATTGACTAAGAACAACAATGCAGCGGACCCTGAAGTGACCATTGCCTCGGGAAAAGTACACGTGGCTGGCGAGTCGTGTTTCGTTTGTATCATGAGGCGACCTTCCCATAGCGCGCTCGTGGTTGGCGTGTGTCGGGGTAGTGTGCCTGGTTGATATTACAGGTCACACCAACGCTGACAGCCGAGCTTACCATTAGGTCACGGTGTTGAGAGTTGACAATGTAATATCAAGGGAACTAGGTGTTTCAAGTGTAATTAGTCATACAAATTGGTCTCAAAATATTATTGTACATACTTATACTTCATCATTCATGAGTGACACCGTTTGCTAGTAATGTTCTCATCGATGTTCAAATATGTTTTAAACTGACGCTGAAAAGTATGATGCTGGCTAATGTAGTTACCATGGATTCGGTGACTTGAATATCAGTAAAATTTATTGGTACTTTCATATAGTTAGACAGTTCTAGATGGCTCAAACAGATCCTAAAAGTATAAAATTGGCTCTGCTGGTCACCAGGGCAACGTCAGAAAGGAACAGGTCCGCGCACCGCCTTGGTCCGCAGTGCAACATGTGGAGCTTCTTAATTTAACGTGCCGATGGAGCGAGTTTGAACCGTACAAGACCAGTCACCAGGGAGGAAGAGAAGTGCATAAAAGTTGCGACACAGGCAGGAATGGTGTGATGATTATATATAGATAGATGGACAGAAGGCGCAAGGGCAGGTGGAAGCGAGCTTGAGCTGTGATGTGATTAGTGGGGGGAAGCTGACATCTCCAACTATAAGAAAAGAGTCAAAATGAGCTTTTAAGTCATGGTCGTTAGCTTTTTCCTTAAATGGGCTCTTGTAGGTAAGACATGACTAAGATTACAAACTTATATGAATATATTTTTTCATCAGTTAGGCTAGTGTGTGTGTGTGTGTGTGTGTGTGTGTGAGAGAGAGAGAGAGAGAGAGAGAGAGAGAGAGAGAGAGAGAGAGAGAGAGAGAGAGAGAGAGAGAGAGAGAGAGAGAGAGAGAGAGAATATTCAGTGTTACTCAGCTTTTTCTGTGTCGCAACGTTGTGGAAATATTCTGATACCTGTTCTTTAGTGCATATATTTTTAATTGGTTGGACGGGCTAACTGTATAGCCACTGAGTTTTATTTTCGTGTTAACGAACAGTTCTTGATGGTAAATTATATAATGAAAATCTTATGTTTCGAATTTTAAGATAAATAAAATATTCATTGCAATTGGAGAGTTAGCAGCTCGACGGAACTGCCTCAGCTACACATTAATCAATATTTAAAACAAACGTGACTATTTACAAATATAAATGTTTATACTTTTACTTTTTTCTTGACAAGTCCAGCAGTCCATGCGCCGCTCCCAGTGATGGACATCGTCGTGGAGGGCTCCTTCTCCCTAACGTTGCTCTAATGCTGGTCATCGTTTGGCTGCCCCCCGGGACACACACGAGGGCTGAACGATAGCATTACTTTGCTTGCTGGGAATTGTAAGCTACGCTCGGTCGTGCCCAGCGGAGTGTAGGACGCTTACTGCTGATTTATATGGTTTATCTCGTATGAATGTTAGGCTAAACTAACATAAGAAAGATACATGAGTAATTACGAGCTGACTCACTTATTATTACGTAAGCTTGTTGACAACACCTTTACGTGTGGTGTGTGTGTGTGTGTGTTCTGTTAAATAAGCATTCTTTTTTCCTGATTCTCTCTCTCTCTCTCTCTCTCTCTCTCTCTCTCTCTCTCTCTCTCTCTCTCTCTCTCTCTCTCTCTCTCTCTCTCTCTCTCTCTCTCGCAGGTCACAGGGTAATGCTTGGGTACGAACCGTCGCTGTCCTCCTCGGCCGTTCAGACTGAATGGCTCGACTAATCCTGCCTAACGAGGACCGGTGGCGGGCAGCAGTCCCTCACGGCGGCCAGACCGATCAAGCGGTGCCCGTGAAGGATAGCGAGTTACCACAAACGATAAGCTTGACGTGTTATTGTTTTCCAGTAAGATGAGCGAGTTTCCGTCTCTTAATTCCGGCATATGGGTGTCTCTTGCAGCATCTGTTCTGATAAACGAGGTCGACTGTTCACCGCCAAGGCGGTCTTATGAAACTTTCCAACTGGGAATAAATAATGACAACGATCACTTAGAGCGAGGGTCAAGCAAAGGCCAAGTGCGAGCAGCTGCCTCGGATTTTTCCTGAAATGTTCAGAATATTTGTCAAGTACACGATGAAACAAACCTGGCTTTATATTCTTATGAATGTCATATTGTGATATTGTAGTTTCTGTCTTTTTTCGTCATAAGAGAGATAGCTGGAGAGAGATTACGTTGATATTCTTTCAAGGTCCTCATTGACAAGAGTACTAGACAAAAGGCAGCACGGGCTCCTGTACCATGCAATCCTAATCGGGCGAAGTGTCTAAAGTGAATCATATTGCCGAAAAAGAAATAATAGCTATTTCCATGAGTGCCCTGCCTGCTATAGGTCATCGCTCTGCTCACTCCCGCGTTCGTTCGCTGGGCTGAACGCGTTTCTCATCCTGGTGGCAGGGCCCAGCACGGTGCCGCAGCAGGCCCTCGCGCCGGAGTTCACTGAGCAGCGCCTTCATGCGGCCAAGATTCGATGCTGCTGAGAGTCAAAGCCTCCGCCCGCACGACGACACGCCGTCTTCCCGAGCCTACAGTGTCTGCGCAGAGCTCGACGCCATAACTCAGGGCGTGCGGCGACTGGCTCCCTCCTCCTGTGTGTTAAGCTCGCCTTCTCAGGCTCCCGGGCGCTATATCTAAGATTATCTATATAAATTGACCACAATAAATATCCGTTTCAAGCAAAAGGACCCCCTTGTGACCTAATCTCTGCCTGCTGGGAGTTATGAAGGCGGCGGGGCTGGGAGGGGCGGTGCTCGGCGGCGGGGCGTCGGGGAGGTGGTGGTGGCGGTCAGTGGTCTTCATGGTGCATGGGGGGAACTATTTCGCTATGTGTACTATCACCCCCTCCCCCCTTTTCATCTCTCTCTCTCTCTCTCTCTCTCTCTCTCTCTCTCTCTCTCTCTCTCTCTCTCTCTCTCTCGTCATTGTTTATGCATAGTAGACTGCATCTATGTTGCCTACAATAACCAATTTACCTTTAAATGGCACAAACAAAGCCCTCTTCCAGTGATGGAGGTTAGAATGTCAGGTGATTGGCGCGGTTGTGGGTTATTTCAATTTTAAGGGACGGCGAGTTTGACAATGCACGTAGGAGCAAAAGGATGACTAGCAGATCAGATCAGATGAGCGTCGAAGGCTTTGTCTATGCAATGGCGCATCTTACATTGCCCCACGGGTGCTCCAAGCTCTTTTGTATTCTTTTCTCGTTTTTTTCACGTGATGTAAAGGTATTTTTTTCTCATTCATAAGGTCCAGCTTGTGCAAAAATAGTCCTACTGTTTCATGTTTCTTTCCATGTATAGACGCTGTGGCTCTGTGTTATTACTTTTCCAATGTCGGATTCGAGGCAGATTATTTAGAAGTGTTCCAGGTCTTTGTTGATCCCGCCTGTTAGGTATTCTGTATTCTCATTTATGTGTCTTTTTTTATTGTTTGCAACAGGCAGTTTTTTTTTATGATGATGATGATGATGATTATGATGAAGGGAATTTTTTAAAAAAGTGAATAAAACTGTTAAATTACTGATAGATTAAAGGAAACAAAGCCATCATTCGGTTTTAAAGGCTGTTCTGGTGTGGAAAGAAACATATATGTCCACTGCCCTTAAATAGATTCTCTCTAAAAAAAGTGTTATAGTTCGTTAGATGAATTTTACTTCGTGTTGTAGTTTTCTTAACTGCGTTGATATCTTATGTTCGTGTTCTAACATTAACGCGACATCATGCATCTCTTCTTAATGCTGCGTTTAATTTTCCACAAAATAAAAGTCTGATATATTTAGGATAGAAGACCTAGCAGCCTTCCTCTCTTTATTTTATACATTTACCATTTCATTAAAAGTATATTTTTTTATTAGCTTGGGTTAAAGTATTTTTTATTTAATAATAGTGGCTGCCAGACTCCTATTTATGGAACTTCCAGTACAATGAGTAATACTACAACCAGCACCTAGACTACTTCATCTCACGCCTCCTGCTCCTACTTATCCTCCACTTCTTCCTCCTCCTCCTCTTACCACAATCACCACCATTTCTACTGGCATACTACAACCACTCTTTCCACTTCGAGCTGCACTACTTACAAACTACTCTATTTTTCAGGTGGTCACAGTAGCGGCGTGCGTGTCCCCCTTCGCCTCTGCGGCAGCACAGGAGTCTCAACGTGGGGTCGAGGTAAGCCGAGAACCTTTGTGTGTCGCCCGCTCACTTGACCTAACCTAACACAGCCCGGGAGCAACAAGAGCCACCCACATGGATTCGTCTGCCTCGCAATGCCGTGTGACATGAGGATTTACTCCCCTCCTTCACTTCAAAGACCTGCCCTTTCACTGCGCCTGACGTGCTGGTTTATCAAAATTCTAGTGGACGTGGACTCCTTTAATTGTTGGTGCTCTTGGGCGTCTAACGGACCTCTGCATCTGATGGGTTTGTTGTGCCGGAAGTCTTGTCTGTGAGAAAGGAAGCCAGATCGTTGTGCTTTCTTATGACGTTCATGCTAAGCAACTTTATGTTCGCTGGTTTACGATTACTCTGATGCTTGTGAAGTCTCCTGGAGAAGAAAAGAATGATGCTGTACCACCATATGCCCTAATCAACTCGTTCTTCTCTTGTGTTTAGAAGAAGGAATGTTTATATTAAGAGTCGTAATGCCTACACTAAGTAAACTTATTAATCGCTAACGCCTTGGAGCATGAACGTAATGTTTTGTGAAGTCCGGAGAGAGAGAGAGAGAGAGAGAGAGAGAGAGAGAGAGAGAGAGAGAGAGAGAGAGAGAGAGAGAGCGAGAGAGAGAGAGAGAGAGAGAGAGAGAGAGAGAGAGAGAGAGAGAGAGAGAGAGAGAGAGAGAGAGAGAGAGAGAGAGAGAGAGAGAGAGAGAGAGAGAGAGAGAGAGAGAGAGAGAGGAGAGAGAGAAGAGCGAGAGCGAGGCCAGCCTTCTGCCCTCAATAGAGAGAGAGAGAAAGAGAGAGAGAGAGAGAGAAAGCTGTTCCTGACGACTTAATGCGCGGGTGGCTCAATTAATGATCCGCGTACAGCAGCGAGGATTAGTGCGACGCGCGTCATAAGCTTCTCTGACGGATGGTTTATTCTAAAGGCGAGACTCGTAATGGCGTGGGTTAATGGCGTAGTGTAGGCCGCTGCATACTGAGAGGAGGGCGGGTGAGGGGCGGACAGGTGAGCTGGGGGGGAGAGGGGGGTGGGGGGGGGGCATGGGGGTAAAGGTGAGGTGACTGCCGTTTGTTGTTCTTATTTAATTCATTTTTTCTTATGTTGTAGTAGGTAGAGTTTTGTTGTTGTTTTCCTGTTTTTTTTTTTTTTTTACTGTTAGTCTTACCGTTTTTGTTGCTGGAAGTGGCAGTGGGGGTGGGGTGGGGGGGTGGGGGTGGGGGGGGGGAGGGGCTGTGGTCAGTGTTGGTGTTGGCAATCATGGGTGTAATGGTGCTGGTGGTAGTGATGGCTATAGTGGTAGTTGTGGTAGTAGTTATGGTGGTGTTGGTAGCACTGGTTACTCGTAGTGGTGGTGATGCTGCTCGTGGTGTTGATGGTGGTAGTTGTGGTTGTGATGTAGCTGGTGGTGGTGGAGGAGAAAGTGTCCGCTGTGTTGTCCGTGATGGTTGAGGTTGAGATATTGCTGGTGGTAGTGGTAGCGTCAGTAGATGATTGTGGTGGTGATGGTAGGGGTGGTGGTGGTGGTGGTGGTGGTGGATAATTGCCTTCCTCTGAGTGTGCTAAGTAGTGCTTCTGGCCAAATTTATGTTCATGCGACGTGACCCTATCTCGGAAAATATTATGTTGATTGTAAATTCCTGTCTTGATTACTCTTGCTGACGTCGTTTTTTGGGCCCGGCAATTAATGCGCGAGAAATTCTATTAACTTTCTGATCTTTACTTCAAGACGCGGGATGGACGCCACGCTCACCGCTGTAGTCGTAGAAGTAGTTGAGTGTTGCACGCGGGAAAAAATCATTCGGCATATTATTTTTTTTTCTGTCATTCTTTCAATATCATTAGTTTACTCTTCCATTTACTAGGGACCGGTTAATTTTCTCCCAGTGGGTGTCTGTATTTATATATTTTTTTTCCACCTCGTTGATGTCACACCTCATTTACATGATTTACAGAGCTACTCTTATCTCGCGGAGAGGTATGAGAGGCCCGAGGAGCGGGGAGGGGGGGGGGGAGAGAATGGGAGAGATGTTGTGTCCCTACCGCCCCTTGGATGTACTAACAAGGCTATTTTTTTTTTTTTATACACATATTTCATGGGGACAGTTGGGTGACATGTTTACGTCTGCCTCGCGCCGGCCGCTTCCTTGGACAGACGAATGGAATTGGGTGCGATAAAATTTAGGTCTGTGTGCCGGAGAATGATGGGACGGTGATGTGTATGTTTGTTTGGTGTGTCTGTGTGTGTGTGTGTGTGTGTGTGTGTGTGTGTGTGTGTGTGTTTTCGTTCATGCGTGTGTGCGTGCATCAAATCAGTCCACGATGATATATTGATGGACAGTCGTTTCGTTTGCAACCTTTTGATCCAGCCTGGCCTGGGTTTGAAATTCATCCCGCGTAATCAGTTGACATCCAGCCAACCATCTCCCCGCCCTCCCGTCCAGGTGCAGTCAGTAATGAGGGCCTGGGGTTACAACACGTCGGAGGGATGGTCCTGGCCTAGAGATCTTAGTGAAGCAGGGAACTGCGAGAATTAGCAAGGCCATGCTAAGGCTGTTATTCTACTTATTAATGCAAGAGTTAATTAGTATCTGCACTCTTTCACCCTTCCACTTTTAAACTCTGGAACACCCTCCCGTCTTATGCAAACTCTCCCTCATGAGACTTCAGCTCCTTCATGAGGGGAGTATGAATACGTTTCAGGAAAGATGCCTTTATGCATCTTCCTCAGTCTTTCTTTGTCTGCGCTGCGTATTGCAGGCCTTCATATAATAATTATATTATATTCTTTTCTTTCTTTAGTTTTTCCTTCAGCCCGTCTCCTTTCTTGTAAGAAAAGGCAAAAAGACAGAAGTACCGAAGGTCGATATTTTCTGTTTGTATACTGCAATGATGCACACACACACACACACACACACACACACACACACACACACACACACACACACACACACACAGGCTAGCGGTATACTCGCCCCCCCACGCGGCACCACCCTCATCTGTCAGGCCGGCGGCAGCCCCACGGGAGCCCAGCCACCCGCCACCCGCGACCCGCGCCAAACACCAATTACCCCCGCCCGCCTCATTAATCCAGCCTCCTTCAGCCCCTCCCACCCCGACCCCTGGTACCCCCTTCCTTCCTCTGTGTCGGTAATCATGTGTCATTATACGTCATTTGTCTTCTTGTCCTGTTTTTGCTTTATTTTTGCTTGTTTATTTCTCCTTTTATCAGTTTGCTTGCTTGCCTCATCTCCCGTTTATATCCGTCCGTCTTTCTGTCTGTATACCTGTTTATGTGAATGTTTGTGCGTCTGATAGTCGGTCCGTCTGTTTATGCTTTTTCCTGTCCGTCTTGTCCGTTTATCTGTGCTGGAGACTCTGGCTACCTTTGTGTGTGTCTGCGTTGTATGTTTCCAGATACTTTGAAGGGTTTTAAGTCACTCTGGATTGGTTTATTGCTTGTAGAGTGGTCCGAGTTTATTTGGACAGTGTCAAGTCAGTCTGTGTGGAGCAAGTTTAGAGTGTTCGGCCAACGTGGAATGGTTATTTACTGAGGCGTCTTAATTACCAACCAGTGTAGAGGGTTGGAGTCTGTGTGAAATGGTCTAGTTCATGTGCAGTCACCTATGTGTCAGTGTTGAGTTCTGGAGTCATTATGGAGTGTCTGCTTTTGTGTGACTGTAAGAACTAGGGGTCACTGTGGAATGATCTTTGTTAACCCGGTAGCAGCGACGGGGCAAATTTGTGGCTTTACCGTGTACGAGCGACGGGCCATATTTTTGCCTGATATAAACCCCCCCAAAAATAGATGATGCATAAACTGATCACAAATGCGTTGAAATACATTATGAAATGGTTTGCGTGAGTGATGATTTTTTCTCATTTTTCTCGCTTAGAGGGGCCTTTAAGAAACATGATCACCGCAGCTGCCGGGTTAATGTGCAGTCAACTTAATGTCATTGTTAAAAAGAGTCAATATGGAGGATGCGCTTTGGGTGCCTCTGAGGAAGTAGGAGTCAGTGTCGAATGGTCTTAGTCAATGTGCAGTCAGTCAGTCAGTGTCAGATTCTGGGGTAACTAACTATGGAATAAGTGCTTTGGGTGACTCGAAAACTAGGAGTCACTGTGGTGTGGCTCAGAGCTGAATTAATCATGTCTTCCAAATCCTGTCATTCAGCACTCACCATAGCGCTTCCTCCCCCGAAATTCTTCCCTGGTGGGCGTGTCGTCTCTCCGTGCTTCTTGTCTCTCTGCTACAGTGATTCTCGCCCTGAACTGTTAATTGCAAATCGACGTGCGCCCTTTCTTAATTCAACAAAACTGTGTGTGTGTCAGTGCGAGCCAATTGTCATTATCACCTGTCCGCCGGCCAATCAACGTGTCCTTGATGTCAATCCTTGTATTAAATTGATCCTCGAATTTGTGCTCGTCTTGGTTTACTTTCTAAAAACGGCGCCAACAGTTGCTTGGTTAAGATAGCAGCGAGGCGCAAAAACGGCTGCTGCTCCAGACACGCAAAGTGCAAGCAGAGAACACACGATTAGATTGCGCTAACGCGGCCGTAACACGGGTAGGTTTGTAACGCGACACACGACAAAGGTGGATTTTTTTTTATCTCAAATGGAGTTCTGGATTTTGTGGTGCCCCTCATTAAAAATATCAATTCATATCTTTTTTTTTTCCTGCTTGGCTTTTAAGTCTGCCTCTAAAATTACCTCTGCAGTTCTATTGCTTCCTTTACGTTTTCTGGTTTCCCGCATCTTGAGCTGTTCAGTATTAAAACTCAAATGAAGGCGAATCGCATCGCTTATCTGTTTAAAATACAATTATTCTGTCATACATTCGTGCCGCAGACTTGAAAAATAACGAGAAAAAAAAGACAGGATAGATTTGTATTAAAATGCCGATGTCAAAAAAAGGTGTTGTGGAGAACGAGTTTTGAGTGGCCGATGGGCAGCACGATAAAGCCTGTCCCGCGGCCCTCACAGGCAGGCTGTTTGCCAAAAGTTTAGGTAAACACATAGTAGCATTAAGACGTAAAGGCAAAGAGGAAAAGTGCTAAAGAATTCGCAGTCTCAATAGAGAAGGTGAATATTATTTGTCTCAAACGGATCGCCTACACGCAAAGAAAGGTGTAATATCTACGTGTCCGTACATAATGACTTCTGAGCTCCTACGTCGGAGGTGTGGCAGCCTGAGGTGTCTGGTGCGTGTACTCGCTCCAAGAAAGCAGAGGGAGAATAAACTTATTTAGCGAAAAGATCAGGAAGGCAATGTAGATGTTCGCAGGAAACGTCGAGATGTCAAGCTGTAGGAACCGAAAAAAAATATTCTGCGTACATAAATTATTATCATTTTAAAGTATGCAGAGATATGTAGATCGGTAAATATACTAAAAAACGAACAGACAATAGCATAGACAAATGGAAAATGAAACTAGATTAGGAATATAAATACAGACATTTCAATGTGCATTCATTTAGGTATCAGGTTCATGTACTAAATGAACGAAGATGAAAAAGAAAGCTAAAGAAAAGATAAAGATATAAAGAGAGAAAAACGAAAGAAAGGAATACCAAAGGAAAGAAGAGAAGGAAGGTATGGAAGAAGAGGAAGAGGAAGAGGAAGATTAAACGTCAGAAGATGATTAAAAAGAAGAAGAAGAAGAAGAAGAAGAAGAAGAAGAAGAAGAAGAAGAAGAAGAAGCAAATGTTAAAAGCGATCACCCCAAGACTGTTCTTGCTCTGACAATTCCGAGTTGTTTTTTTTTTGCCCTGCAGATTATCTCGTGTTGGTCTCCGGCCTCGATTGCACCTTCAACACAAATATCACGTTTGCAATCTGAAGATCTTTCGCTCACTTGGAGATATTTCTCAAATTAACAAACATGACAGCATTTACGCACTCTCAGGATGCCCCGTCAGCCTACCCTCAAGCCCTTCTGTATCGACAATTATCAACAGGCCAACTCGACCTCGACACCATCGTATAGGGTCTTCGTTGATCCTCAGAAGGCTGCTTCCGGCACGCCGAGCAGCCATCGAATTATCCTGCAGCTTGAAGTTTAAATCTGAAAAAAAGTCACTGGCTCATATAACGATTTTTACTTGTTAACTACTCCGCTTGTTGTGTACTTTCAAAATAATATTTCAAACATCAATTGAGCTGATATTCCTTATCTTTAGTTTCTTATGTGAAACCAATCTTGCAAATCTTTTTTTATGGGCTTCTTAATCCACTTACTCCTTTTCCTCTTATTTAAGTCGAGCTTAAGAAATTCCTGACTTTCATGTTTCTTTTTTTTTTAAATATAGTAATTTCTCCTCTTCTCCGATAGGTGGCGTTGACCAATAAAAGGTTTGTAATGCAGCTTCATGTATTAACTGTCGCCGGGCTGCTCGCGGCGTGACTTCCTTCACCTGGCCATCGAGGAGTAGGCACATAACTAAACTCAGCTATGCCTGTTGCACATATTTTGTAGGTAAACGTCTAACATTGACCCTATGAAACCACGAAGGATCTCGGCACTCCTTCATTTTCCTGCAAATCATGATGCTTGATTCTGGCTTGCATATATTAAGTTCATTGTCAAAAATCTTTGCTTAAATTATATCGTAATAAATCAAATAAAACAGTGTTCTCAACTGCATTTAGCAACGAACCGCTTGTTATAGACAAGTTTATGTGGCTAATGAATGTTTTCCCCCGGGCGAAAGCTTCGGAAAAAAAATAAAGAAAATAAAACAGGCATCCGTGTTATGAAGGCTGGAGAGCGTCTCGGTGGAGGCTGCCGCCACGACACTGATTTATCACATTCAAACGCTGTCGGTGCACACTGCTGAGTTTCGGTACACGGTGCCGCAGGCCAGCCGCGGTGCCGCGAGCTGGTGGGTGCGCTGCGGTGCTTGCCGCTGCGGTATTATCATCAGGAGACGGACAAGGGCAAAAAGAGGCGCACCACACCCTCAGGGCGCTCCACGCTTCTTTGAGTAATAAGCGACACCCGTGAACCATTTTCATTTATGCCTCGTCGGCCCTCAAGGGGTCAAACTCTTGTGACTATTCAGCCCCATTCTTGACGCCTGTCTCTGGAGAGCCACCCAGGGGAAGTTGTCCACATAGCGTGGCGTCACTCTGAAGGGCCATGCCTCCGTCAGCCGTCACTCCGCCGAAAACACCTCATCTCGCCGTGAGGCGATTCCGAACGTGGCCGCCACTGTGTGACCACCGTAGAGTGTGTTAGTGACCCATGGCGGGTGCCTCCGGGGCACATGCACGGGTGACGGATCCCTTCCCTGTAGCACTACATTTTGCGTCCCACAACTCCCACCCACCTCGCCGCCACCACAGCAGCGCCGCACCACTGAAAAACACACTCAACCGAACAACTAAAAAATTCACGATTTTTTTCTGTGTAAAAATGTTGATACATGCAATCATTTAATTAATTTGGCTTATATTTACAATTAGCTTTCCCTGAGTAACTTATTCGTTCACAATCTGTCGTTCTGATGCACAACGTCATCTTATTCTTGTAAAAAAAAAAAAATCTTGTCCAGGCACGTTCTCTCTCTCTCTCTCTCTTCGGTTCTGTTTTTTTTTTTCAAAATAACTCACATTAATTCCTCAAACACTATTAGAAATTGAAATGCCTCAATTGGAAGAACAACAAAAAGCCGAGTTTGTCTTCAGGTTAATCTTTTTAAAGTAATGATCTCAAACACACACACACACACACACACACACACACACACACACACACACACACACACACACACACACACGCGCGCGCGCTCTGGGTGCTGAAGAGGCCTTTAATTACTGTAGGAGGGGAGGGCCCACCGGGGGCGGCGCTGGGGGATATATGGGCCGCCTTCGCCGCGCCTTTGTCCACCTGATAAACGGGCGGGATC